>NW_014038499.1:5284-8953 GCF_001186125.1 Sphaeroforma arctica JP610 | reverse complement strand
TTTACTTGGACCTATTTGAGACGATTGTAGATGTAGGATATTATAAACTAAATTTTATAATCTCTGAACTACTTACTTACAGGCTTTGGTCTTCCCACCAATCTCCAAAACCCAATAAGTCTTTTTAACTTTTCTTCAGGTGGAACTTTATTTATATTTGCTAATGTATCAACTTGACTTACGTTCTTCCACAAGTTAGACATGCGGTCATGAACACTTAGTACTTCTAGTGATAATTATTTAATAAAGAATAGCTAGAGGTACGTCATGTGTGATCGAGGATATTAAGTCTCTTACCAAGAGGCAGTCCCGATCATTCTTACACGAGCTACCACTGCTAAATCCTAACTGACTTAAATTATATCTTAGTTTATATAACATAGTTTAAAACATAGAAATATACATCAAAGTTTACACTTCAAGACGCTCTATATTAATCCGTTTCCTTGCGATCGATAGATTCGCTGTAGCTCTTTGCTGAGAGAAGACGGGTTGGCCATTTTGCTTTTGACGTGGTGTACAAAATTAAATTAAATGACGCTCCAATTCATACGGTCGGTGAGACTCTTATCATAGAGATATAAAATAAAAATCGTCTATGCAATGTTGATTGCAAATCTGCCGACAGCCTTCGCAGCACGTATCATAGCACCATACATCTCACTGCTATGGACCCCGTGTTATCTGTCGACGCACCACAATATCTTTTTGTTATATCGCATAGATATGTATTGCCAAAGGAGACAACGTTGTGTTTAATTTTAGTGCAATTTGCATAGCCACTGATACAAAGGATCCGGAATAGAGATCGTTGGAGACACACATCAGTGATTCAATTTTCCTTTCAATACGATCACCTATGTACAAAGTAACATCATCATGCAGATCAAGTACAGAGCAGCCTTGGTTCTTGCTGGTATACATGCTACCGTTTGTCGTTCGGTTGTAAATATTTGACGAGATCTAAAAATATGTGATATTGCTATAGTAAATGTAAAATAATATTTGCGAGCTGTTGATTCACTAATATTGAAATGTGCACCAGCGATACCTATACTATCACGGCAATGTAACGGCAATCAGTATAAATTAGTATGAGGGAAACGAGCTGTTCCCACGTACTTACCTTCTCCTTGCCCTTACGTGCTGTATCAAATTCATCTTCAAAACCAACACTACTTTCGTCATTAGTTGCTTCATCATCAGCTTCTATAGCTCATTGGCGACTCGTTTACGTATATCATTATTTTAGAATGTCGTACAAGAAACGCAGCACGGTAAGGTTAGACTCTCCCGTATACTTCTTACAAAGGGTAGGCAGCTTGAGTTCCTTGTAGAAGTGTGCTGTACAAGCGCTACTAAAACCTCCTAGTGTTGTTCTCTGGCTTCCTGTCGTGTTTTGCTTGTATCTCAATCCTAATCAAATCATATTGCGCTGTTCACGAAACAGAGACATGATAATATCGCTGGCTTGCTCAGGTAAAATACTCTTGCCGTGTTCAACACTGCAAGAGTATTACTGGTGCTAAAGCTATATTACACTCTAGGCACAAACCCGCCTACCTCTTTGCGCGTACTTGGGCAGTTACTAACACTTGGTGATCAAGATCAGGTGATTTTAAGCTCGGTACTGCGTCTACCTTGAGCATTGTACGACAGCTTACCACTGTAAGTTAATCGGGCAAGAAGTGTATGTCTTTTATGTATAAATGGATTCGCATGTGTGTTCGTTTTATCTATCATATTGTTGAATTGCTAAACTATTTTCGAATCCTGAACTATTCTTTTTATACATAGCCTAGCTCTTTTCTTATTCTTAGGTACAATACGATGTCCATGTGCACACGAACTTATTATTGTCACCCCTGCATTCGCTTTCGCCTAGCGTGCACATACATTTGATGCAACCAACTGCAGAAACTGTCTTAACATTGTTACCTTAGATAACTGGATGACTTTCTCCCGCTACAACTCACGACAGGGTACTGTATCAGGATTTACACTGAGCTTACACCAGGCACCTTTAAAGGTGATGTCGTCGCAACTGAAATGCTTTTCGTTCAATGCCGCATGGCTCTATTGGCCCTTCCCTCCTCTCTTGCTAAGGGCAACACACATCTATTCATCTGTTATCAGTAGGCGAAGTGTACGCATCTACAATCTCACATGCATATCTGATGCACGTGAGACATGCAATTGATTATTTGGCTTGGTAGCCTTCGATAGGGATATGATCCGGTCACCCTCCTACATACATCTATATTGTGCACACATGCACAAGGTCATGTACTCCTTCTTCTTCGGCACACGCGTACCTCTGTCTGATGCACGTATGCACGACATAGTTCCTTAACTTAGCCATCTCACATTAATATTATAACTAATCATTCAAGAAGTCTATGTTTATAGTCAAATCTAGTATGATTTTTAACTAAAATATCACGGGGTCAATCATATTCTGAAATTAGATTGATGATAACCCATTTATTTTTAGTCCAGACAGGAAGGTAAATATTGTGTACTATCACCCAAGAAATTTGGGCGGCTTCTGGATTTCCGGTGCTGGGCGCTGGCGCCTGGCGGGGGTTGAACTTTGTTGCAGTTCCAGTTCGTCGTCCGAAAACTTCCTCTTGACAATCGATCGAGACTTTGGTTTTGATTGGTCGATCAGATCTGGTTTGATCTTCAATAGTCAATGAAATTCAATGTATTTAGTCCGTTCACATGTGAATATAGCTTTTATACCGCCACTCACTGTGTATCAGTATTCGTGCTCAAAGTTCCACTTTGAAAACGGGAAGTGTATATGCAATTTTTTAAAACGCTTATTTGAACTTTAATACGTTTATATGAGTCAGAAGACGAACATAATCGATTGAAAGCAAAACGCATAGAGGTAAGCTAGTGAGTATTAAAGTAGGATCACATTTTTATCCAGATATTCATACGTGAATGTAATACACAGATATAACATCTGTGCACACACGGCACTAACGTACACTACACAACAAGTCAGTAGTCAGCATTGCCTCTAACTATAATACGTTCAATATGGGTGTTGAAGGACTGCAATGTGCTGTTACGGGCGGCAGTGGCTTTGTGGGCCAGAGATTGGTGGAGATGCTTGTCGCGAGAGGAGCGACCCGGTACGTACCTAATCAAACAGTGTGTGCGTGAATATGGTTGAATATGAGTGGAATTATATTTATGTGCGGGGTTATATCTGTGTATAGATGTATGTGTATTAGTGTGCACCTCATTATGAAGTGTGTGTGTGTGTATGTATGGACATTTGTGTGCAAGCGCGTGCATATGTGTGCAGATATCTATATCTGATTATGTGTCCCTCAATCGGAAGTGTGTGCATACAATTATAGACGTTTTTGTGCATCAATTTGTGCATTTGTGTATATATGTATGTATGTATATGTGTTATCTGCCTATTGTGAATATCGGGATACTTGTATGCAAGTCGTAGAAATTATTGACGTAAATTAAGGAATCGAAATTAAATGTATATATATATACATACATATATATATACATATATACATACACACACACACACACACACACATATATATATATATATATATATATATATATATATATATATATATATATATATATATATATATATATATACTATATATATATATATATAGTATA
>NW_014038499.1:0-1202 GCF_001186125.1 Sphaeroforma arctica JP610 | reverse complement strand
TTTCTATATATATATTTATATATATTATTATATATATATATATATATATATATATGGTGTGTGTGTGTGTGTGTGTGCGTATTTGGTGCACACAGTTTACATGTCCGTGCGGGTATGTGTTATTCGCGTGCTGGGTCACTGCCGATAGTTCATATAGCGCGCATGTTTCAGCATACTCTATACCTATGGATACCACTATATCGTAACGGCGCAGTGCTGCAAGGGGGAATCTGTATCTACATGCACCAACAGCAACCCATTCCCACTGACGCCAACCCAATCTCGACGTTTACCATTGCCGTGTGTAGTCATTGCTATTAAGAGGTTCGAGGTTGTTAGATGCTGCACTGAACTGGACTGATTCCCACTGCTTTCTCGACGGGATCACTGCAGGTATTTCCTGATAGATAATGCGAGACGAGATCTGAAGTACACGCCGCTATACAGTTTCTCTGAGGGGTGGTCATCTACTGTGCAGTGGATGGTGGATAATAAGGCTTGGTATCAAGCCAAAGCCGACAAGAAAAAGGGGAAGGACGTGCCGAGTATTTCCGATTCAAAGGACACACGCTCTAGTCAGGGGTCGCAGTAGAGAGGCGTGAGAGAGGCTTTAGTGAACACTGTTTGAGATGCAGGTAGATTTAAGGATACGTATTTAGAAACGAACATAGTCGCTTCCCGTGCGTGACCATTGACCGGTGGAGGGCTGAGGCAAGAGACATGCCAATAGCTGTAGAGCAGAGTACAACACAGGTGTATGAATAAAGCAAATCGGTACGAAGGAATAGTAAAAATTGGATGACTTTTATCGTGGGGTGACTACTGTTATATATATACAGCACCAAACTATGCGGACTGAAATGGTCAGTATGTGTACAGTGACAATCAACTTGCAGAGGGAAACAGTCAGCTGTGGACTCAGTGGAGAGAAACAATGAGCATTGGAGGTTAGTTTCGGAGGCCAACTTCAGATAGTTTCAATATGCCTGTAGGTTCCAGAGAACTCAGCGCCGTATTAGAGGCCCTTGTAAAAGTCAGGGTCTGACCATAGTCATGTATGAAATGTCCAGGCTTGATTTCAGTGGTACTTGTAAGTCAGGGCCATATACTAATGGCTCTTTATAAGTCAAGGCATGTACGTAGTGGTCTTTGATTGACAGAGCCTTACTCTAGTGGCGTATAAATACACACACACACACACA
>NW_014038500.1:6905-8972 GCF_001186125.1 Sphaeroforma arctica JP610 | reverse complement strand
GTTATATATATGTATGTGTGTGTGTGTGTGTGTATATATATATATATATGCGCTTGCTATCAACACCTGAGATCGCGTTTAATCATTCCAAACAAAACATCAATTTCCGCACAATTATTCCTTTCCTTCCTTTAATTCGTCATAAAGCGTCACTACTACCACTGGCAGTAGCACCACACCTTCTAAACCGGGCCTGCACCCAATTGCGGTACATTTTCTGCTCAGTTTTCCTATTGACGATCAATCGCTTGTCATACTTGACTTCGAGCGTATCCATACCCGCAGCCTCCATCAGCGTGACCAACTCGTCTCTACTGAAGTAGTATGTTCGTGTTCCGTCCCCTCGGACGTATGCTAGTTCGTTCTCCTCCTTACCTGTTATTCGCATGTATTAGTATAAGATAGTTAGGTCGAATGAGTGCAGGCTTTTGGTGGCTATAAACAAGGCACTGATCACAGTGCGCACATCGAAAACATACGGAAACGCGTTGCTACTACGTCCTCCTCCTAGGCACACGTACTAATTCCTATGTAAAACGTGGACAACTACACAACGAGCAATATGCTGTCTAATGGAAGTAAACATGTACAAACAAACGGGCGATCCGCAGGAGAGCAACAGTTACTGTGCACAAGTTGCAGAATCCTTCTTTCGACCATGGAAGTACAGGTCCATTTCCGGTACAATGGCATACATCGCAGCTGCAAATTTGCCCCATTTACTGCGCATTTGCGACAAATTGCAATCCGCTCTGCTCGAAATAGTAAATGTCTAAAAACAACTCGGGCACATGTACTCGCCTGCAAATTTCCCGCGTTTGAAACGCAATTGCGACATGTCGTATTCCCCATAGTCTCTGAAGAGCAGCAACCCACTACCCGGCTTCAGCAATCGCGCCGCCCGATCCAAGGCGATGTGAAATTTGGCGGGCTGTACGGCGGAAAGGACGAAGATCATTGTGATCACATCCAGAGAACCTTCCTCGATAGGAATGTCATGCTCGGGGTTGGAGATATCACAAACAAACCCGGTACACCTATCAGGAGACGCGAATGGTGTGTATATTTTATGAGCAAGTAGGTGTTAGTTGGTGGTGTAAGGATCATCTGAGATCAGATAAGGTGCACATACGCTAGCGAAATATGCCAGACCAACATGCTGGCGAGCTCTACTAGAGTAGGTGTTCACAAAGTACGATGTAGATACTTATAATATATACCTTCATACATAATGGCGATAGTATGATGTATACCTACATACAGAAAAATTTAAAATTAAAATTTTAGTCCAAGCATGCGAACACCAAGTGGTTTGCCCCGGCCTACATATCGATGAACAAATGGCATGCAGGCGACAATAAAGAATACTACTCGTTGCTCTCCGCTCCGATGCTACAGCAGCGAACATATCACTGCGAGAATATGTGGCACACGTACTCGCAAAACAAAAGACAAGACCCTGTGACAACAGGTGGTATCGTATGCAAAACCATCAACTTAGATTCAAGGGTCCGTACACAGCTCCCATACACTACTATTCGGGACTGATGAAATGGCATTTACTGGCATAAGTACACTCACCTACAACACTCATAAGCACACACTCGACCACACCGTCAGGCACACCATCTGCTCCCACACACCTCTTTTGGTTGTAGCGCTCGTGTTCGCGCAGAATACCCACCGCCGTCTGACTGATATCACACGCATAAACGTAGCAGTGGGGGTTTGTTTGTAACAACGGAAATACAGTGTTTCCCACACCACAGCCCATCTCCAGCACACGTAGGGCGTCCTTCTTTTCAACGCGTTCCTGGGAGATCTGAAACAGCTCAGGAAACTCAGTGTACAGCCATTGCCTATCTTTGAAGAACTTGTTGTTGTGGCGCCCGTAGAACTCGTCCCAGTTCTTGCCGGCTTCTCTTTCGTATGTTTCTGTGGGAAGAGGACGCTTAACTTAGTTATCAATGCGTACGAATGCACAAGATTGTCAACTCAATAGGCTTATCGAGACACAGGAAGCTCAGTGATACACACATAGTGTTGGAAAATGATAGCATTGAGAGA
>NW_014038500.1:0-2262 GCF_001186125.1 Sphaeroforma arctica JP610 | reverse complement strand
TATACATATATATATATATACTATACTATATATATATATATATATATATATATATATATATATATATATATATATATATATATATATATATATATATATATATATATATATATATATATATATATATATATATATATATATATATATATATATATATAGCGTAGCCATTCGAATATGCATATATACATAACAGACGGCCAGCAGCTTGAACAGGTACTGTATCCCAACCCACCTGTCCTCATGTATACCTACCACAGCTCGTGATACACCCATTGACACCCAGAAGCATCATACTTGCCACTCTCGTATGGTCATCACAAATTATTATTAATTCAAATTACTGGCTCTGGCAGGTAATATTGCGCCCTTCGCACTGAAACTAACGCTCCGCAGTCCACACTTGACTCCGGTCTCACTCCGAATGTATTCTGCATCGAGATTGCTACGGATATACAGTCGACCATGACTCCCACAACCACATAATACCGGCATCTGGCCTATGTATGTATACTAACAACCAAGAAAGCCTCCATAAGGATGTTTCATATCCATTTCAACACGTACACTCCTCACATACCTTTGGCCTCTTCATCCACCGGGTGCAATGCCTGCTCAGCCACACGCTTCCGCGCATACTCGAAGTGGTCCTTATCCCACTCCACATCATCCCAAGCATTGTGTTCCAGGACTTTTGTAGGATCCACCAGAAACCTACTTCTGGCAACCATGCGTGTGCCTGCAGGTATAACTCCTGTAGTGCCATTGTCCATTATTTGCACAGCGTCTGTGGCCGCCTCAGTGTTTGTTTGTGGTTGTGATTCTGCTTCACTAGCTGTTGAGGCTGATGTAGTTGAACTTGGTACACCTGCTACTGGTTCTTTCTCGAGTTCGTTACTCTTGGAAGGCGCTTGAATGTCAACGTCGCACACTATAGTACCATCTCCTGCTATATCCGTATCTGATACCGCATCCTTTTGTGTAGTCGTCATCTCAGCAGCTACTGCATGCACCGATGATTTATCATTCGAGTGTTCTTCCACGCTTGGCGGTTGTTTGCTAGCATCTGCTGGACCACTTAAACTAACTACAGCTACTGGTGAGGTAACGCTACTCGCAGCGTTAGAGCTCTTAATATCAGTTATATTATCTACGATGTCACCCATCATTGGGATATCGTCGAGTAAGTTGACTGATTTTTATATGCCAGCCTATTTATCAGTCTAATGTATGGCATCGACTGTGGGTATGTAGTCCTTCAATGATCCTAGCACCCACACAATACAACAGGTATTTATGTGTGTATGTGAGTGATAGGCGATAGCTTGTGTGAACCAGTATTTACAATGATGGGTCTGCAAACCGTACATACAGGACTGAGACAGTCATCAATTTGTAGTATACTTTGCCGACAGCTTTTTAATGACGTCACAGCTCCACGTGCGCATATTGTTGATCTTTCACTGATATGAAGATAGGCCCTCTATCAGCGTATGCTTCGTACGCCAACAGCACGCATGTCGATAGTATGGGAACGGTAGGTCCTTTTAATTAGACTGAGAATAGACGTACGAGAACAGCCACATATAAAACATCCTCAAATCACATAAAATAGTGCCTTAAAATAAAGACGAATCGCATAAGTGAGCGCCACACAGGATACAATACAAACCAACCCATACACCACCATGTCCCGTAGCGTAGCCTGGACAGGCACCGCAGAGTGGGTGCAGGTGTACGAGTGGTTATACAGCCAAAATGAAACAGATCAACACAAAGGGGTGGCCCGTGTGAATGCATGGCAAGCCAGACAAAAGCTTCCTATGGCCATAGAAGCCACAGCTGCGCTGAGAGACTGTATACTGAAAGATAGACTACTGTGTGCATTGAGTGAGCAAGAATATAATAGAGCTTTGGCACTGGTGTGTGAAGTGCCTGTAAGAAAAAGCATAAATACAGCACCTGAAGGGCAAGATATGGCAGAGGGAGAGTATGAGGGTGTGAGTGATGATGAGGACATGGATAGGGAAGAGATCGACAATTCAAGCGACGATCCAGAAGATGACCAAGAAGATGTCATGGTAGGTGCAACCTGCGAGACCTGGTTTATATATATCTATCGAACTATAAAGATATATATGTATATATATATATATGTGTGTGTGTGTGTGTGTGTGTTTTTTGTTGTTTATGTGTGCGTGTGTCTCTCAGTGTGTATGTGTATGCGTATATATATATATATATATATCTGTGTGTATATATATG
>NW_014038501.1:3817-8978 GCF_001186125.1 Sphaeroforma arctica JP610 | reverse complement strand
ATATGTGTGTGTATGTTTACATACATGGGTACTCATACTATATTTATCGCTATTAGTGTCCCGTTGCTGAAGTATAATAATATTTTTATTGTGGTTCTGTCTTGCAGTTGCGTTCGCCGACTGTGGCCCAACTGTATCTGGCAGATGAAGACCCTAATGCTTGGAGGTACACTGGCTATGCAGGTATGTTAGGAGAAGCATTTCCTGATGACTCTAAAATTTGCGCCCAAATTTGTGCTGTATAAGGCCAACTCGCATACACACCGGTAGCGTTAAATTTTCACATTTATACTCGTAACTGCAAGCTACGACGTAGACTTTATGGTACCATATGCGCGCAGGAAACATGCACGACTTGCGACCATATCTGATACTCGCTCAATGACCAGACATTGCACGCTGTAGATTGTACCGGCTCATAGTTGACTATCTATCATTAGGCTCAGTACACTTATGTATTGCATTCTCCTGTATATTTTGCTATTAGGAGCCGTGGCTGTGGTGAAGGATGGCTACCGCAAAGATTACTTTATTCGAGTGCTGTCTCTGGACTCGCCAAGCAAGGTGTTGTGGGAGCAGGCCATTTATAAAGAACTGGATTACGGCTCGGATAGGACCTACTTTCACACCTTCGAAACGGACGTATGTGGTTTTGTTGGGGAATCGAAGGATAGCAGTCGAACCTTTCCTTTCACCCTATAACTCTATTTGCATGTGCTTTAATCGCTGACATATAGGTTATATCAATCACAAAGTGGATTGTGATTTCAAAAAACTGAATGGCTTGAGTTTCAGAGCGTGGTAGACTCACAATTTAATTCAATGCGAATAAATCGCGTATGTGTGTTTACATGCCTAATGGAGCACTCTTCCCAGTGTGAGTACGTCCGTCCTTATGATCATTTATGTGTCAATGTGAAATACCACGTCTGTTCTCTCTCGCTGTTTTTATTCATTGCCAATCTCGTCGTGAGAGATGCCAGTCTATTTTTTTGGTGCTTCTTGGCATGTCAGGTGTAGACCCATTTCTATATTAACTCAGGCATAGCATACATTTAGACTAATCTATGCATTCCAATTGTCTCGAGGATACACATACAGATATGACTCAACTGATATACAAACCGACAAGCTGACAACTAATACTGCCTCGCGCGTGTGTGTTTTCTTGTCAGAGCAAGCCATTTCAGCGACAAATATAATCATTGAATCTGCCGCTCGTTGAGCAACTCGTATCTGTGCTCGTGCATACAAATGTGTACCCGTACATATGCGTCCAACCATATCCTCGTACATATGCACATATACACGTATACATACACATACACAGCTATGTATTCTGTTAGATGTTTCTATCAATTGATAGTAAAATTTATATTTTCAAATCTCGCCAACCCCACAGAACTGCACGGCGGGGCTTAATTTCGCCTCAGAGCCAGACGCGCAGGAATTCCGTGAAGCTGTGAAAGAAGAGATCAGCAAGAAAAACAGGGCAAAGAAAAAGATCGCACCCCCCCCGGCTGCGCCTACTGTCACAGCACCACCTCAACAGAAGACTGCACCTGCTGCTCAGGTAGGTGTAGGTTTTGAAGTTCGTGGGGATGTATATGTGCTTGTTTGTGATTCGAATGGATATATGCCAGACTTACGCACGCCTGTGTAATCGGGAGAAGCTTGCACAGACTACTCGCAAATGACACCACCTTTCAGCCTATTCAGGCTTTCGTAGTGAAGTATCGTAGTTATCTGCCCAGAGTACTCGTCATATAGTAGTAACCATGCTCACAAGCGCAGACACACTCAAGCAGAAGCCCTCATTGCTGCAAATGCTTACAGTTGCGCACATCACTGGCATCGTCGGCGTTATAGGCACACATGCACCATCCTACACAAGGACTCGATACACAGTAGCACCCCGGCTCACACCCTGCATATCTCTCCTTCTCACTCACAGCAAACCAGCAATGTACCCGTTCGGGGTGCCAGAGTGTCATCCAGCCCAGCGGGTAGGCCCACGAGTCCGAAACCTGGTATGTTTGGGTCTATTGGCTCGATGGCTAAACTTATTGTGACATTATACTATACGACAGTACTACGTGATGGTGAATCTACTTCCTATGAGAAAGCTAGATGTCCGTATTTGCGTGTGCCTATCGGATCGTATGGGTTGGGATTAGTTTTAATGATAGCGATAGGGATTTTCCGTGGATCTGTTTTGCAGGGTAGGCGTTAGACAGTCCACAGAAATAAGCGAACGCGGTAGGTTAATCGGATTTCTCAGTTGTGTGATGAGTACTTCAGTTGTAGCCAGGTGGTGGCAGAGACCACCGCTGGTAGTGAGCTTGCTGCTTGCCATTCTTCATTGATGCCTTGTCCTGGTTTCGCATGTACGTGGTGTGTTGTGGTGTTGGTGCGCCTATCTTGTTGTGGGCTGCTGGGACATATGATTGTCTGCGTGGTCCGGACGGTATGTAGCCAGCCTAGCACGCTGTGTTCTAGGCTGTACTACGCCTGCTACAAAATAAGCGTAACATCGTCGGTGTCGCATCTTTAGACGATCTTGCGTGCTACACCGACTTGCTAGTGTGGCTGTTAACTGCGTCTGTGCAAACGCACGCTACTCGTATATGTACCCACCTATGACCAGCGTCGAATGGTGCAACTTCTGTTGTGTTCAACCCGTGTACCTTGCCTTTGACGATAAGACTCCTTGCACATGCGATACACGCACAGCTGAATACGTCGCTAGCGCTATATGAAACTACTATAACGTTAGAACCAATAGTGATAGTGGACGTTCCAGTCTCGTCTCAATCAAATTTGTGCCAATCCGACACCTCTATCGATACCTCTCTACCTACAGAGACTAGCCGTTTCAGCTTATTCGGGTCGCGGAAAAAGAACAAGGGTCCCAAGAAATTGACGGCCGATATGATTTCTGGCCCAGCCGAGTTTTCGTATGTTTGCGATCTATGTAGGCCGTAGACATACATAGAGACCAATGCCCTGACCTGTTTACATGCACGTGGGCAGTTCATTGCGGCATATATGTGCGATTTGCTTTTCTTGACGCAGGCAGGCGGTCGTAGATTCTTCCCTTATGTTTGTACGTATATAGTCATAGCTTTATATACATAAGTCGCCAATTTTAAAGTGTGGCGTGTGAGCGTCTAGACGTTGGTCTCAAATCTCAAATATACCCAGACTACCACTCATTTACCTCAGCTTCACCACCTTCACACATACACACCCAAAACCGTGCTGTATATACTCATCCATATGTGAACGTCCTCACAGACACGTCTCGCATATCGGCTGGGACGCCGACAAGGGATTCGACACCGACAACATCCCCGAGGAATGGCAGACGGTCTTTGACAAGGTAGGCATCACCAATGCACAGCTCAAAGCGGACCCTGAGCTGGGCAAGTTCGTGATGAGTGAGATGTCAAATATGGCCGAGAAGGGGGTCCCCCCCCCTACGGCCCATGCGCCGCCTGCGCCTGTGCCTAAGCAGAAGTCACCTCCACCCGCCGTCAGCCAGCCCCCTGCACCCGTGGCCGCGGCTGTGACACCGGTTATAGCTCCTGTCAGCAAACCACGTATGTCTGCACGGTGCATGTGGGTATTGGGGTGGCTGGTAGTTGGTTCCGGTCAGTGTATTGGTGATTAACTGAATGTTTGGTGTCTGCCGGGTTTTGTAGCGGGACCCAAGGGGCTGAGAATGCCTGAACAAGGACTAGATTAATTCGGTCGAGGTTTATATCTGCTGTAGTGTCTATCAGCCACCCACACTCCGTGTTCTTGGATTGTAGTTAAATTGAATCATTACTTGGGTTCTTACTCTCGACCTTCTGTAGAATTATCATTTGCCGACATTTCATTGGTGTGTGACCTTTAACTTTCCTCTGTCGAGCACTGGCGGTATAGCTGGAACCATATCTCGGCCCCAGACAATACCAATTGCTTTCTCACTGTCTGCATTTCGCTGTTGAACTTGCGCTTACACAGCGCCGTCCAGTGGCAGGCCTACGTCACCTCTCAGCCGACCTCCGTCAGGACGTGCACCTGCACCCCCAGCGAGTATGTTTGATTGTGTGAGTGTGTTTGATTGTGTGAATGTGTTTGATTGTGTGAATGTGTTTGGTTGTGTGAGTGTGTACTTTCTGACTGCATGTGAATCCTGTTTCCCCTCTATAGTGTAGATAGAGGGCGAAAAACTCTTAGGGCTCGCAGTAAACTTCGCTGCGCGTTCCAAATACAACTTGTCATAGCGTATGCACACCAGTACTTCTCTGCGCGTGATTCCAAATACTACTTATTATAGCGTATGCACACCAGTATGATACTACCCCACACGCGTCTTCGCCTCTTGCATCTCTGTTGTACAGTCCTTTGCCTACCGGAAACGGAACTCAACGTGAAATGTCACCACCGATGGGTCTGAAATCCATACGCACTGTCGACACATGTGGTGCTAATTGTCGTATGTTGTCTCGACATACCCGGTGCTAGACCCAATCTGATACCAATCTACTGCCCAGCCCACTTCTTCACCTCCTCAGCTACTACACCACAGACCGCACCAGTATTAGACGATATTATCGATGCGTTATATCGGCACAAAGCCGTGCGCATGTGTGTAGTACCCAACACCTTGCCTCACCCCCTCCTCCTCCCCCCTCCACCTCTTCACCTCCCCCGTTGATTTCCATTGATTTCCATCGATTCCCATTGATTTCCATTGATTTCCATTTATTTCCATTGATTCCCATTGAGTTCTATTGATTTCCATAGATTTCCATTGATTTCCATTGAGTTCTATTGATTTCCATAGATTTCCATTGATTTCCATTGATTTCCATTGGTTTCCATTGATTCCCATACCACAGGTCGCGCAAATACCGGACGGTCAGCTCCTCCGCCCCTGCCCCCCACACGCTCACCCAGCGCAAAGAAGAAGCCTGGACCCCCTCCAGCTGCCTACAGCGCTAGTGTTTCCAGTCTGTCAAAGAGAGACTCGACACCACTCGCCCCACCCCCCGCACCTGCAAGCGTTGTCGGTATGGTGTCATCTGTCGCTGGAGTGCATGCAGTGTGTGTGTGTGTGTGTGTGTGTGTGTGTGTGTGTGTGTGTGTGTGTGTGTGTGTGTGTGTGTGT
>NW_014038501.1:0-3250 GCF_001186125.1 Sphaeroforma arctica JP610 | reverse complement strand
TGTGTGTGTGTGTGTGTGTGTGTGTGTGTGTTCGTGGTTGTGTGGTTGTGTCGACAGCAAATTGCCGTGGTTGTCTTGGTGTTGTGAGAGTATAGACCGGCGAACATCCAACATGGCTTTCCGCCGACTGTCTTGACGGGCCTTACCCCTTCGCGATTGTTGCAGATTCCAGTAAACCTCCTTTTAGTGTGTGTTTGTGTGTTTGTGTGTTTGTGTGTTTTAGTGCGTGTTTCAGTGTGTGTTTTAGTTTGTGTTTTATTGCACAGAAATGTTTTCAACATGCGTCGTACTCTCCGTAGTCAGCAACCCGACTCCTGCTCACGAATCCAATCCAAACTGCGCACCCCAACCCCATCTACAACCACCCCCCCCAACGTCTCCGTCCATTCAATATCCCACTATATCCCTCCCTGCACCTGGCGCACCCGTTTCTGCAGGTGCAGGTGCACCCCCGCCCCCGCCCCCACCACCCCCGAGTGCCGGTGGACCTCCTCCTCCTCCGCCGCCGCCGCCGCCGCCTCCACCTGCACCTGCGTCTGGGGGACCGCCTCCCCCCCCACCCCCACCCGCAGCGGCAGACAGCTCGTCTCGACCAGCCAGTTCGGGTCAGCCAGCGGACCTGATGTCGGCGATTAGGGCCGGTAGCTCGCTGAAGAAGGTGTGTGGGTGTTTGTTTTGTGATTGTGGTTGTGTGGGTGTGCGCGTCTGTGGGCGAGGCATGTGGGCATGGGTTGGGGTGTGGCTGTGTGGCTGTGTACCTGTCTGGCTGGTGTTTACGAAGTGTTAGCTACAGTGTCACTCGCAGTTAACATTGGTCCTGTATGTGGGTTAGTGTGATCCAGTAGTCATGACAAGTTCTCCCAGCTGCGCCGTGATTTCATTCATTTTCGCTTCATTGTGGCTCTGCCTCTCACCTTAACCCTGATAAACATGAATTGAAACGTTCTTCTCACTATCATCTGCAGCACACAGACGCACCGTCGTCTCGACCAGGGTCGAGCAGTGGTGGCAACGTAGATCTCCTGGCACAGATCCGAGGGGGTGCATCTCTGAAGAAGGTGAGATGTATTTATTGTGACATGCCAAAAGATATACTATAATGTACTACGCAAGTACACTGGCCTTCCACAGGTGGCGTAGAGGGTTGCTGTCTGTGTGTGCATTTCGTCGTGCCAGGGCTATTGTGTTCCGTGGGTTATGCGGAGTGTGGGCTTGAGTTGTATATCCAACCACCGAGCTCCCGGGCTCATTCATATGTCTTTAGAGGTGACCATGCGGCATACTTGCGTAATCTCCCTCTTAGGCCATTGATTTCTTTCCATTAGTATTCTTTTGTGCTACGGATGCTTGGTTTCTATTTTATTGATTCTTAATATGCGTTAATCATATACGTCCCCCATGATCGACTCTCGGCCTTTGATTGCATACTTACATATACATATACATATCTTCGTCCGCGCAAAGCCCACTCCGTACCCAAACACCAAACCCACCAGTACATACACGCACTCGGCTGAATGATAACACTTATGCACTGACATTGTCCGTCAATCAGGTCGATGTCACCGAACGTCCTTTAACTCCACAGACGTCCGCTCTCGATGGAATGGCTGGAGCGTTGGCTCGTGCGCTGGAGGCCCGTAACCAGGCCATGGCCGGCAACGACTCAGATGATGACGATGGCGATTCTGATTGGGTATGTGGCCTGCTTGTCGGTGTATCACCTGTGCTGTGTGAATGAAGTGCTATTGTGTGGAAATATGTATTTGGATATTATGAATATTAATATCTGTCTGGATATTATGAACTCATGAACTTATAAATGTATTTAGATATTATGAATATTAATATCTGTCTGGATATTATGAACGTTAATATGTATCTGGATATCATGAACTTATAAATGTATTTGGATATTATGAATATTAATATCTGTCTGGATATTATGAACGTTAATATGTATCTGGATATCATGAACTTATAAATGTATTTGGATATTATGAATATTAATATCTGTCTGGATATTATGAACGTTAATATGTATCTGGTTCATATCTGGATATTATGAACTTTAATATCTATCTGGATAATATGAACATTAATATATATCTAGAAATTGTGAACATTATCTATCTGGATGTTATGAATATTAAATCTATATGGATGCTATGAACATCAAAATATTTCTGCACATTATAAACATTCATATCTATCTGGATATTATGAACATTAATATGTATCTCGTTATTATGAACATTAATATGTATTTCGTTAATATGAACATTAATATGTATCTCGTTATTATGAACATTAATATTTAATGAACACTGATATCTATCTGGATAATATAAACATTAATATCTATCTGTACATCATGAAAATAGTATCTGCCCAAATATTGTGAACATTATTTTTTCTTTTAGAACATTAATATCTATCTGGATATTATGAATATTTTCTTGGTGAGGGGTGAAGTTGACATGCATTCGACACCACGATAGCAGTCAGAGAGGCATCCACACAGCCTCGGAAAATACCAATGGTTCAGATAGTGCGATACTTACAACACGTCCCATGCAATTTGGTAGAAATCCGTGTCTAAGGGTTTGGAGTTTTATTGCACTGGAGTGGTTCTGTCCCATTACTCACGTCGGAAGCTGAACTCAATGTTCAATTTCAGAAGCGATGTATCTTTTGTATTGCAACTGCTGCTAACAAGCATGTGCTTTCTGACGCTCTACAGGATGACTAATGGACCGCAGCCGCAGCTCAACTTCTCGCCATCGATGGGAACGAGCACAGAGATTACATCACATGATATCAAAATGAATAATTAAAATAGGTTGTATTTGTCTAGGGGCTGACTTAAGCAAGTATTATTCTGGTGCATCCCACAGATGTTCATGGCGGATTTCGGCCGCAAATTTAAACCTGGTAGCGACATATGCAGCAATACAGGAAATGCAATGGGTCTTGGCTGATTAATATTATCTGTTTTCGTTTCAGTATTTACGACTGAATAACCATAGCAAGCCTGGGATATAAAGATGAAAAAGTGAGATAGATAAAAGGATATATATATATATATATATATATATATATATGTATGTATATATGTATATCTATATATACTATATATACTATTATATATATATATATATTATATATATATATGTATNTATATATATATATATATATATATATATATATATATATATATATATATATATATATATATATATATATATAT
>NW_014038502.1:7141-8987 GCF_001186125.1 Sphaeroforma arctica JP610 | reverse complement strand
AAGCTAAACAAACTATGGGTGCGCTCATGTGTTATATCAACCAGTATTTGGTATAAGCTAATCAAACTACGAGTGCGCTCATGTGTTATGTCAAACAGTATGTGGTATAAGCTAAACGTGCGTGTTTGTTTTTAATTGCTGTTATTGTGTCTATCGCATGCTTTCCGGTGTGTCTGCGTGCGTGTGTTTCGAGGTTTTGTTTGTGTCTATCTCATGCTTTCAGGTGTGTCTACGTGTGTGTGGAGTGGGGTCGCACATATATCATATATGTGCCTATGCTCGTGCGCGTATTCTGGCCGGCTTTTGGCTCTTCCAATGCCGTTGACGAGTATTTATATATCAATACCAAACAACGCCTACAGCCGAGGCTCCATACATCACGAGTAGTTGTATATTATTTGTTTCATATACTAGTGTTAGTTCGAGTATTAGCATATTCATTAGTACCTATCACAATACATATACCCCCACAGGAGGTGATACCGTACCTACCGTAGTAGTGTTCCACGGTCTCACATGCGATGGCGAAGACACTCCGGGTGTGTCTACTGTGAAGAAATTGGCCGCCAATGGCATGCGAGTGATCTCGTACGAACGTCGTGCACACTCAAAGGATATACCACTACAGCGCTTAGCCGGTGATAAACCAGTGGTGGGTAACTGTATACTGATATTATACCAGTGATAAGTGACTGTACATAGAAATTATACCAGTGGTAGGTGACTGTACATAGATATACCAGTGGTAGGTAACTGCATACAGATATTATACCAGTGATAGGTGACTATGCATAGATATAATACTAGTGGTAGATAGCTGTATACAGATGTTATACCAGTGATAGGTAGTTGTATACAGATGTTATACTAGTGGTAGGCAGCTTTATACAGATAGTATACCAGTGGTAGGTAGCTGTGTACAGATAGTATACCAGTGATAGGTAGCTGTATACAGATGTTATACTAGTGGTAGGCAGCTTTATACAGATAGTATACCAGTGGTAGGTAGCTGTGTACAGATAGTATATCTGTGATAGGTAGCTATATACAGATGTTATACTAGTGATAGTTAGCTGTATACAGATAGTATATCAGTGGTAGGTAGCTGTGTACCGATATTATACCAGTGGTAATTACCTGTGTACAGATATTATACCAGTGGCAGGTAGCTGTTTACAGATAAATACCAGTCGTAGGTAGCTGTATATGTATATTACACTACAGACCTTGGTACTTAGATGAGGTGTATAAGTAGTTTGTATGGTTCAGTATGGTCATTCTGTCAGTGCCTTTTGTCATGACACTGTGTCGACCAAAACGGAAAGGGACGCCAATGGCACGCGAGTGGTCTCCACGAGGGGTGCACTGATTGTATACGCACATGTGTCCACACAGACACTGTCCATAACACAGACATTGTCCATAACACAGACACTATCCATAACACAGACACTTTCCATAACACAGACACTATCCGTAACACAGACACTGTCCATACAATCCATGGCATTGTATTGTACCCCATTCAGTACTTCAACGTCTATGGCCACTACGAAGACACTGTGGAGGTGCTACAGCACATCAAGCGAACTGTTGGGCGCAGCGCGTCGGTGTTTGGGCTGGGCATGTCATCGGGATGCACCACTCTCCTGAACTACCTTTGCCGTTCGAAGGTGTGTACTCGTACTTGACTACCTTCGCCGTTCAAAGGTGTGTGCTTGTACACGTTGCTCTTAGAAGTTAGTGCGTAGGCATTTGGCTCTGTTCCAGATGATGGGCTGTAGCTTTACCGTGTACTATATCCGTATATACATATATATATGTATATATGTATATGTATATGTAT
>NW_014038502.1:5976-6665 GCF_001186125.1 Sphaeroforma arctica JP610 | reverse complement strand
CATATATATATATATATATATATATATATATATACGTGTGTGTGAATGTGTATGTGTTTATTGTATGTTTGTATGCATGTATATAAAACACACCCACCCAATACGAGATCAAACTCGCACACACACTCGCAACGAAGTAACACATCACCCACCCATATACACCCAACACATCTGTATTTCCTTCCTCCATCCCTACCGCAGAAGGATACCCTGCTGGACGGGGCAGTCATGCTCTCTGGGGCCATTAACATCATCGACGCACAAGATGACGTACACGGCTTCTACGGCTACATCTTCCTCAACAAGTGTCAAAGCTTTTTTCTGGGCAGCCACACGCAAGTACTACGCGAGGCGAATCCAGAGGCCTATCGTAAGTGTATGGAAGCAAAGGATGTGACTGGTTTTCTCGAGTGCACGTATCCCTTCTCGGGGTTTGATTCGTTCGAGGAGTATCTGGCTGCCACATCTCCGGTGCATGGGTATGTGCAAACAATGGGTTAATCTATATAGTATTGCTCTCCATGTGTGTGTAGGTATTGTTCATTTGTGTGTAGGTATTGTTCATGTGTACGTTTGTATTGTTTTTCATGTGTATGTATGTAATGCTGTTCCGCGTGTTTAAGTTTGTGTGCAGTTTTATTTTATTTATTTATTTTCGATGGACGCATATATATAGACACGCATACTTA
>NW_014038502.1:0-2441 GCF_001186125.1 Sphaeroforma arctica JP610 | reverse complement strand
TATATGTGTGTGTGTGTGTGTGTGTGTGTGTGTGTGTTATTATATATATATATATATATATATATATACCGTGGGTGTCTGTGTGTGTATGTCTGACTGCGTGTGTGCCGTTGTGCTTTATCCGTTCACTTAACATTTAAACCAATTGCACACGCACACAGACCGCGTGGCCTGAGCAGCTACCACAATCTTTTCACTGAGAACGTTCACTGCGCCTGGGTACTTTTAAGTTCAGGGGGTCACTTGCCCTTCTACGAAGGACTAGTTTGGCCGTCGCGTTGGAACGATCATTGTGCACTCGAGTTTCTACTGGCAGCTGTGGCGAACATTCGTAGCCATCACAAGCGCTTTTAATAAGCGGGTGGGTATGGTCTGGTCTTGAAGCAGTTAGATCTGTGATGATAAATTATTTAGATGTTTAATATATAATTTTATGCGTATATTTGTACACACACACGCGCGCGCACACATACACACACCCACATATATATATGTATATATATATATATATATATATATATTTGTATATATTATATGCCAGGAATATGCTGAAGCTATAGTCTGCGCCTAAGTTTGGGTGGCGACGGTAGTGAATCTACAAGTCCATCACAAGCATCCGGAAGTGTGGATAGAAAGGTGTGCGAGAAAATGGAACAATGCGAGAGTAAGGCGGATTTCGGCCAATTCAGAAAATGAGAATTATATCCCAAAAAAGGGTATTTTGGCAGGCCCTGACGTGAGTGCAGGAGTGCGAGGAGAGATGGTGGGCCTGTTAAAAATCTAAGAACGCCTGATTACATTGGATGTATTTATAGAACATCTAGTTGCGATGGTCGTGTTTATAATACATCTGATTGCGATGGTTGGATTTATGCGACATCTGGTTGTGAAGGACGTCAGGAATGCGATCCAACAAAACGGGACGGCTGGGGTTGCTATTATTATTAAAACAATAGTAACAAGGCTGACCCGCACTGAAATCCTCTGACACCAAACTTTCCGTACGGACATACCTCGAAATACAGCCTTTGTATATACAGATCATATGTAGCTGGATCCTAACCGGGATGTTCTGGGAGTAGCGTTATTAAATACGCGACTCAGATGCCAAGTGATAGTGGGTATGTGTATATTGCACCAGGGCTCCTGCACCTTCCCCCATACCTCCTAGGGTTTCTCTGGGTTTAGGGTTGAGTGATTCGGAGGCCAAGCCTGGTGATTGCACGCGCACACCGCCGCAGCATGTGTACGGAGTGGAGACGGCAAGGTTGATGTAGGAGCTTCAAGACTAAGACACAGTGCCTTAGTCAGTCTAGCAGTGTTGCTGAGTGCTTGGTATAGTCTTGTTGACTAGCCCGCGGTACTAGAGTACAGGAGCAATCGATAGGTACCGCACTTCTATCTGTCCGTGGCTCTATCAGGGTAGGCATTGGGGAGAGGGGCCAAGCTTGGTTTATGAAGGAGGCAAAAACTACAACCAAGTCTGCCCATACAACTAGTTACTGCGAGTGCGAGGACTTCGAATGCGTCTATAGCATACGCCTGGGTGAACAATTTATCTGACAAATAAATTGGACAAGACAGCGTGAAAGAGTGGGTGTGCAGCGTACCGTGGGTATTGAAGGATGCTCACTCTGACAAAGGTCGTGTTTTGAATCCAGAAACTTGTGCGCCCTATGTCGCTGTGGCGAGAAATGTATATGGAAGGTGGGAAGCATGTTTGTAGTTCAGTGGTGTTCACTCAGTCAATGATAGTAGTATGTGAGTGTGGGTGAATGGTGTTCACTCAGTCAATGACAGTAGTACGTGAGCGTGGGTGAATGGTGTTCACTCAGTCAAAGATAGTAGTACGTGCGTGTGGGTTAATGGTGTTCACTCAGTCAATGATAGTAGTACGTGAATGTGGGTGAATGGTGTTCACTCAGTCAAAGATAGTAGTACGTGAGTGTGAGTGAATGGTGTTCACTCAGTCAATGACAGTAGTACGTGAGTGTGGGTTAATGGTGTTCACACAGTCATTGGTAGTAGGATGGCTAGCGCGAGATACAGAAGATGTGGTCAGCGCGTGTGTAGTACGCATGGCGCACCCATAACTACTCAGAGTGCAACAGATAGCACACGGGGCGCGATGGTCGCAGCCGTTCTGAGGCGAGGAAAACCGTGCAGTTTGTGTTTTGTAGCCATGTAGGAGATATCTATCAGTTCACAGCTATGGTTTGTATATAGGTGTAGGAGAGGAAGGCCGTGCTGTTTGTGTTAAGTAGTCATGAGGGAGATATTTATCAGTTCACAGCTATGGTTTGTATATAGGTGTAGGAGAGGAAGGCCGTGCTGTTTGTGTTATGTAACCATGTAGGAGATATCTACTAATTCACAGCTATGGTTTGTATATAGGTGTAGGAGAGGAAGGCCGTGCTATTTGTGGTATGTAGTAATGTAGG
>NW_014038503.1:4462-8999 GCF_001186125.1 Sphaeroforma arctica JP610 | reverse complement strand
CATACACATACATACCCATATACATACACATACACATCCGTGCATCTATGTGTATGGCAGTACACATAGACGCATGTATGTCTACATATAGACGCATATATGTGTCTGTGCTGGTCGCAGTGCTTGCAGTAATAACACACACATACATACACATAGTACATGTATATGGCACGTGGTGCAGGAACAGAGGAACCCATCACTACATATACGTGCATCTATGTGTATGGCAGTACATATACATACACATACATACTCATACTCATACTCACAAACATACATACACATACATATACACATACATATACACATACACATACCGTGCATGCACAAGAACATGAGCATGCACGTACGTGAAAATATTCAGCGACCTGGAATCTCGATTGCTGGTCTACTAAGAGCCCAGCGTACGTGCAAGCATCATGCATATGATGACATGATGCATGTCTTGTCGACATGCATCACATCTTGATGCATGGACACCTACTATAATGCATGCACATATGCTGGGCTGATAGTAGGTCAGCAATCGAGTATGCCCTGCCGCTGAGCATTTTTTTTGAGAGTGCATGCACAAGAACATGTGCATGCACTTACGAGAAAATATTCAGCAACCTGGAATCTTGATTTCTGATCCACTAAGAGCCCAGCGTACGTGCATGCATCATGCATAGTCGACATGCATCACAGCCTGATGCATAGACACATACTATAATGCATGTACGTATGCTGGGCTGCTGGTAGACCAGCACCCGAGTATTCCAAGTCGCTGAGTATTTGCGATACACATACACATCTCTGTGTCCACATATTCGTATCTACATAGACACATCTATATCTTATTATTACAATTTGTACTCAATATCAGAAACGGCTCTTAGCTTCTTTCAATAAGGATACTAAGAACTATGCAAAAGGTGCGGCTACTTCACGGTCGCGAGAAACTTTCATGCAAGTCTGGGTTGTATTTAAGAAAGCAGAAGGATGTGAGGTATTACGTGGCAATACAAGACAACACGGTGGAATAGCGCAACGACTCAATACGCAGCTACGGATAGAGGAGGGTATGGGGCCAGACCGCGAGATAGAGCGCGTTACTATGGCTCTTCAATACAGTCGCCAGAAACGAATTAAGATAGGCCATGCTAACTCAGCAGGGGGTCTGATTGATCTGGGTGATGCGCCAGTCTCTGAGGCAATCAACCAGAGCAATGCGCTAGACGCCATGAACAAGAGGGTTAGAGAGGAAAAGCGGCAGCGTGATGTAGATTGCGTCACACGGGAAACTACTTTCCGCGAGCATTGTCACCCGTTGACACTGCTACGAAAGGTAAAGCTTGCAGATGGCACCGACGGGCAAGAGATTATTGGCAATGCCGATGCAGATATTTGCTGCCGTCGGCATGCCTTACATGATGTATCGTGGCTTTGTTCCACGCAGGCCTAATTTTGTTGAGGAAGTGGAGGGCACCGGTGGTGTTGCCTCGCTGGGCACAACAGTGAATGACCCCGAAAATGTGTTGCATCTGAAGAAGGATAGAGCGAAAGAGAAACTACAAGCATTATCGTGGGATACTGAAACTCGTCCTTACCCACAGTTGATGTCTGCTTATGTGGGTATTCTAAGGGGTCAGCGGGTTTCCCCCCAAGATGGGGATGAGACCGAGCCCAATGGTGTGTTCGCTGCAAGAACTGCCCCACCAGCTGCTGGTAATAGAGTTTTTGATGACGATCATGGGGACGATATAAACATGGGCGCAGGATTTTAGATACAATAGATTAGGATTTTAGGTACAATAGATTAGGATTTTAGATACAATAAATTAGGATTTTAGATACAATAGATTAGGATTTTAGATACAATAGATTAGGATTTTAGGTACAATAGATTAGGATTTTAGATACAATAAATTAGGATTTTAGATACAATAGATTAGGATTTTAGATACAATAGATTAGGATTTTAGATACAATATATTAGGATTTTAGATACAATAGATTAGGATTTTAGATACAATAGATTAGGATTTTAGATACAATATATTAGGATTTTAGATACAATAGATTAGGATTTTAGATACAATAGATTAGGATTTTAGATACAATAGATTAGGATTTTAGATACAGATACAATATTGCAATGATGCCATGCTAATGTTGGTAACACAATTACCATTAAAGCCCAAACTGAGCGATATGACTTTGTATATGTTAAATAAATAAATATAGTATATAAACCCAATACGTCTTATTGAAATCATATGAACGTTCTTTTTTTTAGTCTATTTATTAGTACATAAACGAACAAATTTGATATCTAATATAGTAAGTATAGTACTATGTTATTGAACTAGTAGATACTATTTAGTATTCATATTCTATAGCTATTTATATATTTATATGGCTAATGTGTGCATTGCTTATGTTAAATAGTTTAAATGAAAGGAACTGTATTCATGTCCTTTCTCCCAAATATTGAGACAAATTATCAAGTTATTTACATAGTAAAGTTCGATGAAAATTTCCTAAAATTTTCCTCGAACAACGCACTCAAACTTCACTCAAACTCTGGGGGTAAAATTAATTAATTTATTTAAATATTTATTATTTAAATAATTTAGTCCTCTTCAGCTGGCTCGACGTCGTCGTCTGCATCCTCGGCATCAATGCATGCTCCCTCAGCATCAGCATCGACATCTTCGGGGACAATCTCTTCCTCTTCACTATCCAGGCCTTGTAGCTCTTTCATATATTGTTCAAACTCGACAAGGTTATGATATGCCAATCTATCAAATTCTAGGTGGTCCCGGTTGTAGCCAGCATGAGAAAAGGTTGTAAACAAATCACATGTAACCCCCATTTGTATTCCATTGTTGAGATTCGTTGTATTATCATGGCAGCACTCCAGAGCTGCGTTGATACAGTCCAATGGTCTCCACTGTATTACAAGTGTCATAGAAACAAACACACACACACACCTATATATATGTTAAAACTAAAGCATTGTAAATTATAGGATACAATATTGTGTGCAATATAGCAAGTATAACTGATACATTACTAACATACCATGTAAAGAGGAACGCAGTGGCGCTGCAAGAACGATTTGAATCTTCCAAACGCAGTCTCTATGAAATTCAGGTATGGACTATATGGCGGGAGGAAAAACACTCTCTGTAAAAATAGCGGGTTCCTAATAGTAGTTGCACTGTTAACGTATATTATTAACGTATAAACGTATAAATGTTTATTTTTATAATACTGGAATACGTTTAACGAATTGGATATGAACAAGAACTGAGAAATTCAAGATTCTGAACATGTGACAGTACTCAGTAGAGTATGTGGACAATTAGGTGGTTTTCCAAATATAGATTGGTTTTTCCACTGAAATTAGAATTGTACATAATAAAGGAACGACACCAATCTGACACCTGAAAATGGCACTTTGGGAATCTCTAATTAATGGGAGTACCATGAGAGAGGGTCTCAGGCATGAAATGGTTGTTGGTACAAACCTATGGTATAGTTCGATAATGATATCAGAGCAAGATAATCCACTGAGAAAAGGACAGGATCAGAGTTGTTAGAATTTAGGACAACTTGGTTTTGATTCCTCCTAGCTAGCCAACTAGATGTGCCCGTCTATGCCTTAAATGGGATGGAGAGCTAAATACCAAGTGATAGGGTTTGCTTGGTGTTTTGATTTTATTTTTATTTTCTTAAGTTGGACTTCGAGGTATTTTATTGGTTAGCTTGATTAGGTAATTGTTTCGAGGCGTGAAATGTAAACTGTGCGTCCAATGAAATGATATCTAATCTTAGCAACTAAAACATAAATAAATCTAGACCGGAGTAGTGAGTGATTAGAGCGGAGCATATAGACAATAGTCTCAGTCTAAAAATCCCCGAATCTTTTGCTCATTACCAAGGGCTGAAGCTAAACCTATTTAACATTTTGCATTAAAACGTTTTAACGTATTGCCTTATTAACGTAAACGTCTTGGTATCGTATAGTCAGCCAAGAGGAGACCGACTTTTACATCTCGCTCCCACGGATTCGATTAGCTCTACTACATCTGCACGATGTATAGCAGCGTTATCAAGAATCACAATGCTCCGCGGTAAAGGCGACGGATAGAGACAAGGCAGAATTTGTTGCCGGATATGATTGTAGAAAGTAGTGGAGTTGTACGTCTCCTTAGATAGTGCCCAGGCAAAAAATTCAAATAGGTCGCTAGCTGCCAGCATGCTAACACGGTTGCCACGTTTGAATGCACTTTTCGAGGTCATCTTCTGTCATTTCGGGCCATAGCCACGCTTCCGGAACGTTAAGCGAGCATCACGGGATGCCTCGTCGACGAAGACAAATTGATTCATGTTACTGTAAATCTGTTCATTTCAAATAAACGAGATAGTCAGAGTACTGAAGAAATTTATTTGAATATTTAAAATATTGATGCTTCCCATAGACCATAGATAATAATTATGATCAAAACAAACCATACCTGTAAAACTTCGATGGAAATTACTAGGGTTT
>NW_014038503.1:0-4330 GCF_001186125.1 Sphaeroforma arctica JP610 | reverse complement strand
AAATACTCAGGATATTGGAGCCATCAAAGTGCATTTAGAACACTTTGGAAATATTGGAAAAAGAGCTTGTATTAAATTATTTATAATACAAATAAAAACCAATGTATTATCTCAATTGATCTTGATATTTTAGACTGACCGGAGGCCGTATTTCTACATACCCACGATAGACAGATAAAGAAATCTAATTGTCCTTCAAATGAAGCATATCTGGCAGCCTTTTCCATTGCCCGCCTCGTATACTTCAGGTCAAACTTAAATATGCGAAGTATAGTGGTATATGATATTGTATTTCCTCCATTGGCAAGTTGTACTTGTCTCTGGAGTTCATCGAGATATATTTCTGGATTAGCTATATACATGGCCTCAACTTGGGCAATTAGTTCTGTGGTACGCAACAAATCATCTCGCCTCTTTCTTTGTTTGGTCACCTTTACAGGACAACCAGTGTTTAGCATGTTTTAACTATTCTACGTGTTGAACTCTCTGAAACTCTAAAACAATAATCGTATACCATCGTAGGTAAGATGGTAGAAATACCAAGCGGAAATAACCAGCCAGGCTTCATTCTCTGAAATCGCCATTATTAAATAACACTAGGACTAGGCGAGACGTGTGCGTAGTGTGATGTCTATATTCTCTATTTACTAACATCACATGTAAATGAAGCGGAACCGGTTGGGGGGCTTGGATCCGTGTGTCGTCGACAAATAAATAAAATCGGAGGAGCTTGGGCCGAAATTTTGCTAGTGTGACAGCCAAAGAATCCATGTAGATAATAAAGAGCTGGGGGCCAACGATTGAGCCTTGTAGTATGCCATTTGTTCTATGAAATAGATGCGAGAGCATGCCGCGGTATGTCACTCGGATAGCGACCCTCTAAAATAGCGCGCGGAGGCAGTTGATCCAGTTTTCGGTTATTCCAGCGTGGCGCTAGAGTACCCACAGGCGCAGGAGAGCAACCTTGTAGTATGCCTTGGTAATGTCCAGACAGACGGTCTTTCCAATTCTCTTCCGACGGTGTCTCAGATTCCATGGCGGCGAGTGCTTGGGTATGGCAGGAGTATCGTGATTTGAAGCCAGCGTGGGTTGAGTGGCTTGTATTCAGATTAAGAAAGCACTTCTCAAATATGAGTCTGACTTTTTGCGTTAGCGTGATAGGGCGGAAGTCGGCGGGGGAGGTGATATCTGCATCGGCATTTTTTGGGTGCGCTGTCAGGAGGGTGCAATTCAGGGCGGTAGGGAAGATACCCGCCTTTAGTAGCTCAGTGGATGCTTCGGCAAGGAGCCTAATCAGTGGGCTATTGGCGTCCAGGCGTCCTAGTGTCCTGTGCTCGGTAGAACGCTCCACTGCGGCCTTCAGAAGGAGGATGTGGATTCCGTCAGGGCCAGGCCCCTTATTAAGATAACGTAGAATAGCCTCCATTACATCGTCGGGGCTTTAGATAGTAATAGATTTTTTAAAAAGTATTTATATCCGCCTACAATAAATACCGGGGAGATTGTTCACTGTCCAGGTTCTTGTTCAGAACCTTGTTCCTTTGCAATTTTTTTGTTGTTGAAATTTAGTACTGAGAGCCAATGGAATCTGCTTTATATTGGATTTCTCTCAAAATATATAATTCTGAAAAAAACGAACCCGCCATAAAACACTATTAAAAAAAAAGAAATACAAAAATATATGGCGTCCCATTGGCTTCTATTTTAAAATTTTGTTATTGGGCCACTGGCCAGGTCGATTTCCGCCAACTTTTCAACCCCGTTCCCTAGGTCTGCGATTTTGGGAACCTCCGCTAAGCAATGATATCCGGTCAAAATACCTGGAGGCTACAATATGGGTACGGAATATGAGTTCCAACTTTAATGTTAACTAAACCGATCTTTTTTTACGTTGCAACGTAAACCGTTACGAGGTTAGCTCATATAACATGTTACAAGTCAACTCTCACAAGTCACACAAGTCAAAATGTTTTACTCGCAAGTCACAACACAAGTTGACAACTCACAAATCTTATCCTGTATTCCTGGCACAGAAAATTCAAATACTGCCACAGCCCAGTGAGCCCACAGGCCACAGGGCACGGAGTAGTATTCAGAGTAGAATTGAGTGATAGTTATGGCTTATTCTGTTTAAATATTAAATAGTAACGTATATAAATAGATGAGTTAGACCGCTATTTAATATTTACAGAACCCGGGGTATTGGTCAAACCGTCGGGCGTCGGCGTCAGAAACTTCAAGCACTTCTTGTGTTGTCAGAGCAGAGTAAAGCTCTATGAGATACAGAATCTGAATTACAGATTCTGATTAAAAGAGAATTCTCGGGGTCCCGAGAAAAAATTCTCTTTCATTTGCTTTTCATCCTTACTCCTTAGTAGACTGTAGAGTGGAGAGAGAGGGTCTCTCGGAAGAAATACATACTCTCCTTAGAGTAGAGACTACTCTAGAGATTTTTGTTCATTATGGATTTTATTATTATTATAATATATTACACGACTGTACATATATGTAATTATATATAATTTTAATTTAACATTGTTAAAAAAAAACATAAACAAATAGCCGCATAAATATGAATGCTGAAAGTGTACTTTTTTATTTAAAAACAAAACAGAACCCATTTTGTTTTGTTTTGTACATTTTTTCAACTTTTGAAGGCTGAATCGCTGAACTTTGAAGCATGTGATTTTGATTGTTTTGTCTGAAGGATTGCATTCTTTTATTTCCAAAGTAGGACTTTTGAAAACTGCGGTCATGCATAGCTTGCTAAAAATGAGTACACAGGCGCTGACGATTTGATCTCTCGCCCAGAGCCTCTCTCTTGCTAGTAGTTATTCAACTATGTAGTAGTTTTCTCTCTATAGAGAGTAAATAGTATTCAATGTAGAGCTAGGTACGTACCATCGCCCAAATATGAATGCGTATAAAAGCTAGTGAAATGAGTCTTCAAAAATCAGAACCTCAAATACATTATCTGAGAGAATTGATAGAATGGCTTTTTCTAAGATTACCATTTTACTTTGTGCGGCATGTGTCGTCTCAGCCACCGGTCTGAGCAGACGCCAAGAAGCTGACTTCACCTACATCTACAATGAATTTGATTACCCAATGGTACGGGATGGCACTTTCCTAGAATGGGACGGTACTGGCGAGATAGAGGGGATTAGGTTCACTGAATACCCATACGAAGATGAAGCGGGAGAGTTCAAGACAGAGGAAGGAAAGTGTCTGGTTGTAGTGGAAAAGAACGAATTTCCCGTTGTCGAATTGGGAGAATGTGCGGATCAGCTATTCACCCCCTTGAGTGAATCCAGAGAGCTTCGTATTGAAAGTTCATTCATTGGTGTTTGTGCAGACGGAGATAACGGTGGATATGTGACTTGTCCCCTTGAGGAATCGGAGGATTTGTGTGTGAATGGCGATGAAGGATATATCGCTGTCCGCCCATGTAACGGCTACATCGCGCGGTTGCACAACCAGAAGTATAGAGACGGATCTGTGGACGAGACAGAAGCTACAGGTGAGACTGGAGATATGACAACGGCCGTACAGAATTCATTTGACTATTTCATGACCTGGTCTGGCAGATTTTTGGAGTGGAAGGGCCTTGGAGAGACTGTAGAATTCATTGAGTACCCTGCGACAGGCGAGGCTGGCGTGTTCAGAACTGCAAATGACACCTGTTTGGTCATTCGTGATACGAACAATTTCCCCTCGCTTGTGTTGGGTGAGTGCGACTTCCAGCAGTTTATGCCCTCAGAAGACAATGCACTGAAGATTATCAATCCCCACATTGGTGTCTGTGGCGATTTCGATTCTGGGTTTGTGAGCTGTCCAGTAGAAGATTCCACTGATCTCTGCGTAGATGATGATGAGGGCTATGTGGCTGTGCGACCCTGTACCGATTACATCATAAAGCTCAGTAATCCTAAGTAGACTGGAAGCGGATTTGACTTTAATCGCATTTGTGATTTGTAGTTGACCGATCTAAATAAAACTTTGATATCAGTGTTGCCGTATAGCAAATTTAAATAGACACATGTATACAGAAAAAGCATCAGACGCATAGGCACTCCGATTAAAAATGCATTGTAAATTTTATTCAGCAGTTTGTCGTACAGAATATCATTCGTACATACAGGTTTGCTTCAGTGTTTGCTTGGTAGGTTTGCATATTCTTGTGTAGATACACTCTTACAACACTTACATAATTGAACACTCATAATCCGAGATTGTGAGATTCAGGATTGTATACACACACACACAAACAAAAACGCAAACATGTATATTTTATATATATATATATACATATATATATAAATATATATAC
>NW_014038504.1:5434-9022 GCF_001186125.1 Sphaeroforma arctica JP610 | reverse complement strand
GTGTGTGTATAGCATTGTGGTATTTATTGTGAAACTATCTGTTCTAAGCCAAGTTCCGATGAAGTCAGATGACAGTACTAGCTAAATGCTGTGTGCAGTGGAAGTTTGAACTCAGGTTGTTCTTCTGAGGCTACTAATGTAGCGGTACATAGTCCCAATTAGATTGTTGAAGTGTACTGATGCCGCCACATAGGTCTAGACATATAGCGATCTCGACTACCAATCAGCGGTATTATTTGTACACCCATACTGTGTGCGCATGATCGGATATAGTCTTTTAACTAACGACAATGAACTCGTGCGATATGAATGATGCACACAGAAGCACGTATGTATTCGCTATGTGCGCGCTAAGCAAAGTATAAACACTTATAAATCGTCGTTTTGTGATCGTTTGTGTCGCCATTGTCATTGTATACTACTATTACTGTTAATGTATATACACCATCACATGTCGTTTTGTGATCGTTGGTATAGTACACTTTTGGCATATCTCAATATTTATACTATATTGTCACATGGTCTTTCCTTGATAAGTTTTACCGATTTTTAAAGTGAGAGAATAGTACTCCATAGTTCTAAGTCGTTTATATTCTATATTCTCGGGTTATATCTGGTATGAATATCCATCTATCACTGTCTGCGGGTATGCGCAAGTCCTGTGCCCAACTTCTCGGTAGTAAATTTTTTGTTTTAGAAGTCATGTCCGTGCTAATTGCTTTGTTACCATGCGATCTGTAGAGAAAGAGAAACTCGAGCGTGATCTGGAGACACTCAAGAAGCAGGCCAAACAACAGGCAGAGCAGTACGAACGCACATTGGATGAGAACCAGGCCCTGCAGGTAAAGTGTGCAGTTTGTGGGTACTGTGTTATGAGGAGTTTAGTGGGTGTGGTGATAAGTATGTATAAATACACGTGTTCGGTGATGCGTATATATGACTACACGCACATGCCGACCCCCTGCTCAGTGGCCTGCTGTGTCAAAGGATGATGAAGATACGTTTCATACGTTGTCATAAGCACGTGTGGGTAGCAGCATTGTGGAGGTGGTAGTGGAAAGTACCAGCAAGGACAGGCAGCGACTTTCATAGTAACAAAACTCTGAACCCTAAAACCCTTTCTTATACTATGATAAGTAGAAACGTGCGATGCGTCTGCTTGCGTGATAACACGTATATTGAGGACATGGTTGTGACTGATGCTCGTGTCCTGATATCAATGTGTTTGGTCAATATCACGCACCACACATCTCGGTTGTTTAGCTTATATAAACAGTAGTAGACTTTCGTTCCAGAAACCCCTTTCATTCGAGCAGAGTAGGTGTGGGAGTTACATGCAAGTAGTGTATCTCCTTTCTTTGAAGAGGTCTGTGACGCATTGTATTTACACATTTTATACTTTCCTATACTAAACTACTTCATGTGGTTTCGACCCTCTCTCCAGGAGAAAGCAGAGGGCATCCGCTCGAAGAGGGATGACTAAACCCCACGCAGCGGCCACTCCCTGGACAGAGGATAAGTTCAAAAGGTTTGCTGCAGAAACGGGGGAGCTCAGTACTATCTGCTTTTGCATCTAATCTACGCGCACCACCTATTGGGGGCTGTGTGGATACCTCATGGAGCATATACGTTAATTAATAAATACGGAGCCCTGCCTCGCTTTATCTGGCATACTTATTTTATTATTTTAGCAGTCAGTAGATTTTCGTATGATTTAGAAATCTACAAGGTGAACGTTTTTTCATAACTGACTGTACATATGGAGACACTCTATATAAATATGTATGTAGTAGCGGGTACTAAAAAAAAAGTTGAGAATATGTTTTAAAATTTCGGGTGCCAGCAGTCAGCGACGCAGTATCAGCACTTGTTTATTTTGCACAACGAAGTGTGTTTGCATTTGAATCGAATTCTTCACAGGTGGCCATGCTTTTTAGATTCTCTTGAACCTTTTGCAGCGTATTCGTTTTTTCATGCTGATTGCTAAATATTTGTTAGTGGGTCTTTCGCATGCTAACTTTCCATCTACTATTGGCGTACATGTGAGTGATCGCACAATACGACGAACATTAGAACGAAGAGATGGAGAGGTAGACTGTGTATACCACGACAGTGTCACGAAAACGGACTATGACTTCTCTATACTACATCGGAATACTAGGTATGTTGTCTAGAATTTGATACTCTGATTAAAACTAATCTTTGCAGATGTTATTTGCATATTATCATAACGTTGATAAAAGTGGCAATTTATATACATCATGGAAATGGGTGTTTTTTACGCCTCAAAGTGTCTGAAAGCTCGTCAATAGTCAGGTGTATGTGTGCTCGTAAAATTGTACGATCACGAAACACGAACGGATAACCACATCCATAGCGCCTTCTAAATAGTATATAGATACGTACTACAAATCGCATTGTAGTAGAAAGAGAGTAGTAAATAAACAATGCCGTGTCAAATTCAGAATAAATTTTACGTTTAAAAAAACCCCAAAGTTTATACCTAAGCTCAATGCGTTAAAATTTGTAACTTTTATTAAGCCTCGAATAAACATTAAAGTTGTAACTTTATATCTCGATAGTACACTTCTATATATGATAAGTGCATTTTCCAGATCACTCAGGTGACAGTCGTCACAACTGAAACGTTCAATCTCTATTGATTGCCTACTATCAATTTCTTGGCTTAAAATTTTCAACGATCGAACAGCTTATTGAGTGCAGTTTCCAAAATAACTTTGTAGTTGATTTGTCCTAAATAGAAGTTATAACTTTAAAAAATTAAAAAGTTAACATTAAAGTTGGAACTTATATTCCGTACCCCTATAAATTATTGAGCTAAGGTTCATACTGTACGTCTATTTTCAGACTCACACTTATGGCGATGTTGCCCAAGATGTAGTCTGATGGAACGTATTCAGATACGGATGGAGGCATTTTTCTTGTGGCGTTTGCAGTCATTTTACGATGTCCTCGAAAAATAGACATACATAAGCTATCCGTGATATAAGCCCTTTGAATAGTGAACAATTATGTATATATATGTAAGTGTAAAAAGTATTTATAAATATAGAAATAAATTATGTGTCCCTAGTAGTAGGTTTGTTATTTAGCATCTATTATGAGGTAAGTATATGGATCCAGCTTCCACGGACTTTTCGTCACACGTATCTAACTGGTTTGGCACTGTACGATGAAGTTGTTGTTCAGTGACCAAATCTCGAGTATTGTTGTTTTTAGTACAATAGTACAGCCGCGTGCAAGCGATCTCGTCGAAGACTGAAAGTATCGCAACGCAACTCTATTGAAAGAAACCTTATCCCTGGCCCTATTCACACATAGAGTGATAGTGAGAGTATTAAATTGAACTAGTGATCATGGCGGCCCAAGGTGGAATAGCGGACGACCTGGAAACAGCTCTATTCCGACAAGAGCGCACCAGATTTCGTCTGTTTAGCACCCGAGCACAATCGAATAGTCACACACAGCGTCTCAGCCTGGTTGTCAGGGTGGCTTTGATAACTTGGCTGAAAGTGGTCCCGTAGAGCAAGACGCTAGTCCGGGTGGGGGGGGGGGGGGGGGGGTCGG
>NW_014038504.1:3268-4809 GCF_001186125.1 Sphaeroforma arctica JP610 | reverse complement strand
TGGCTTTGATAACTTGGCTGAAAGTGGTCCCGTAGAGCAAGACGCTAGTCCGTGGGGGGGGGGGGGTCGGGCGAAGCGTCTACTACCTCGATGGAAGAAACGGTCGCGTGTCAAACCAGAAGAGCTAGACAAACTACAAGAAGGCGGGGGTGTCAATGTGTCGTCACCACTGGGTGCGGAAACAGATGCATTCCTATCAGATATCCCGGACACATGGTCAAACCCGCGCCCTATATACTATTTATCGAATGACGAGAGGAGGACTAACAGTAGATTCTTCTCCACCATCACAGATACACGGATTGCGAGGTCTTTACGGTTGTTCCTCTTTGGCATTCCCGCATTCTAACGTCTGTCTTCGACACACCAATTGGTCAGCCGGCGTATTTGATTTTTATGATGTTCTATTCTGCATCCTTTTTTTGGACATGCAGGGTATGATGTCTAGCGTGGTGTTTGCGTTCACGCTGTTGCTGATGGTGGCATCGTTTGCGCTCACATCGTTGCTGTTGATGGCTCAGATGGCTTCAGACGGCTTTTACTCATACTGACGCCTCATACGGACGTATCTGGCCTTAGTCTTCATTTTTGGACTGGGGATTGTGGGTCCGTTGGGGGTCTGGGAAGGAACTTTGGCATGCTTGCGGTTTTCTTCATAGCTATGATCTTCTGGCAGTTATTCCCCATGGCCGAAGACGGCTTCGTGGTGCTGGTACCCTGGAATGATGTCAGGGTACGATGAGCTGCTGCAGAGTGGAGGGCTAGTTAATGTTCAGCAAATGATCAGCCAGCTGGCCGTCCAGATACAGACCGCGGCGGGGACCACGGAAATCTCGTTCTTAGTTCCACCGGGGAATGGCTTATCCGGGTATGAAGTCGATGTGACCATCATCCAAGGCACCAGCATCCAGCTTACTCTCGCGCCGGGCATGTGGTCACTGCTATAGTGTGGGGCTCACATAACGGCATCATCACATGGCTGGGAAGAGTTTTTTGCAGGTGCTGATAGGCTATCACATCACTTGGCTTCGTTCATACCACCCCCGTACACATCTCCGTGTCCTGCAAAGTATCATCCACCTGGTGCAACAGAACACCGCCAAGCAACAGGCGGCCTACAATAGTACTGAGCCTGACGCGAAGACCCAGAATGCCACAGGCAAGGGTGCAGGGCCGAATCGAACCTTATCGGACGACGAGCGCAGAGACTTAACCCTGAGTGTGGGTCAAACCGGGCTGAAGCAGCTCGAAGGGACTGCTGCGAAGCTCAAGCTGTCAAAAATGCTGGAGCCCACATGGTTGTCACCCAACATCCTCGCGCGCCCGCACGCAGCACTCATGAGCCTAATTTTTCACACGGGGAATACATATCTCATCCTATAAATAATAATAGTATAAATAGAGATAAAATTGCATGCCTACATAGAGATGCATGTTTATATATACAATATCTATATATATATATAATAAACTTACACTATATATATATATATTATAAATACTTACATGTACATACTACACACACACACACACACACACAC
>NW_014038504.1:0-2069 GCF_001186125.1 Sphaeroforma arctica JP610 | reverse complement strand
GTACATATATAATAAACATATGTTTAAACGTACATATACAAACTAATATAACATTATATTAATATATATATATATATATGTATTTATATATATATGTATATATATATATATATATACCTACAAACAAACATACAAACATACATACATACACAAACACACATGTTTTTGGGTACACATATAAATTTGTACAATTATGTATACAAATATACACATATATATGTTTATATATATAAATTTAAATGTGTATATATATACATGCATGTTGGTGTGAGTGAGTGATCCCATTATTTATCGAGCGCATTGCAGAAATGGTTTTAACGTAAATAAGGTGAACGGCTTTATTTACTACATAGTAGTGATTGAGAGAGAGAGAAGTACTCCCAGTTCAAATAAATATTTACCAATGGTAATATTCTGCGTTTTTTTCAAATGTTTATTGTTTGGTTTTGTTTTGTAAAAAGTCAAGCACACTTTCATTGGTATAATATCTCTCCAATATCCTAACTACTAATTAATACTTCATAGAGTAGCGCTCGGACCATTATTTATACGTTTTAACGCAAAAAAGATAAGAAAGATAAAAACTGTAATCTTGATCGACTCAAAACACAATGTAACGGTGAACCTAGTTTTATTTCCTTGATAGTTGAATAAAAGTCTACCTTAGGAGAATGAACTTCTTGAATGAACTAAACCACGTATTTATAAGGATTCCCTTGAGAATCCTGCCGCCAATCAAATCGTGTATCTACTCAATTTCGAGCCTACAAGTCCATTCAACATATATCGTCATCTGCCAACCTCCAGCTCATATTACCCCGCACTTCTGTTCGCAAAGCACCAATCATACACCAACCTCCTCTTCTTTCGAGCCTGCGCGGCCGTTCGCCAACAAACCGCACAATACAACTTAGAATTTTTCAAACTTATTAGTTTTCACACTTATAAGTTATCGCCCACACTTAGAAGTTCTCGCACTCTTATTAACGCCCAGGAACATTACCGAACAGTTCGGTACTTACAACACCAACATTATTTTAAATCGGAGGTAAACATGGTTGACATTCATCCACGGCCCCACGCACACGAAAGTTCAAGAGGTTTGTTTTGTTTTGGTGTTAAAAAAAAAAGCAAAATACAAAAAAAGTCCTACATACATACATACTATTTACAACAAGAGGGAGAGAGAAGAAAAGTAAATAAAAAACACTGCGTGGCTGCGTGATTCTTATCATATCACATATGAGTCATCACTTTTTGCATCTTTTGCAGAAATAAATGAAAACTCTCAGAGAATGTCACAAGAATGTCAAAATAAAATAAAATAAATAGTAGCTTTGTGTATTATGCACATATGTACGAATATATATGTGCGGAATAGCGACTTCAATAAGTCTGCATAAACACAATATATACATATTCTCCTGTGTGTGGTATATGCCAGATATACTGTGGTATATACTTAGCACTGGGACTGTTGCGATTGTAACCTAGTCGCAGCAAGAACCCCCATATCCAGTATGTTGATTGCCAAATATTTGTTAGTGGGTCTTTCGCTTGCTAGCTTTCCGTCTACTATTGGCGTACACGTAACCGATCGCACAATACAACGAACATTGGAACGAAGAGATGGCGAGGTAGACTGTGTGTATCACGACAGCGTCACGAACACGGACTATGACTTCTCTATACTACATCGGAAGACTAGGTATGTTGCCTAGAATTTGGTACTCTGATTTATACTAATTTTTGCATATTATCACAACGTTGATATAAGTGGCAATGTATTTATATTAATTAAAAACACCTATAGATTAAAGAAATGTTTGTTTTTACATGTCAGTGTCTGAAAGCTCGTCAATAGTTAAGCGTATGTGTCAGTGTAAAATTGCACGATGGCGAAACACGAAAGGATAACCACAGAACTCCTATTTCGCGTACACAGGTAACATCCACAATTTATATATATATATATATATATACATATATACATATATATATATACATATATATATATACACATACATACATACATACTATACATGCATACATACATACATACATACATA
>NW_014038505.1:7087-9026 GCF_001186125.1 Sphaeroforma arctica JP610 | reverse complement strand
TTCATGATATATACATATATATATATATGTATATATATATACTTATATATATATATATATACAAATATATATATATGTATATATATGTATATAAACATGATTCATAACTCAATTCAATCTTGGTTCCTCCCAACCACACCCCGTTGAACACAGCCAAAGAAGTCAGCACAGTCTAAGGAATAGGCGGTGTAGCTCCAGTTCATCGATACCAAACCTTCAGTCACTGTTTAAACAAGATGGTGATTCGTCTGGGGGTAGCAAACGTAAGAATAGCACCTGTGTATGCACCTTTTCGTCAATGTGAGTGGTTAATGATTGCAAGAGTATGTGTGTTTACTTCAGTGTGGGTGGTTGCTTGGTTACGAGAGTAGTGTGTCTGTGTGTAGCTATGTATAGTATACGTATGAATGCACGTACGAATAATGTTGGGTGTAGGTCTTAATAGTCTGTCAGTCTAAGCGCAGCTGATGAAAGTAGGTAATATGATCGCAAGTTTTGGATATGCTCTTATTGCAGTTTACTTCCAACGCATGTCTACCACACACATAAAGCATCACGTATACATACGTAACTTACATATGTATATACCTACGTAACATATGTATGTACATACGTAACATATGTATATACATACGTAACACATGTATATACATACGTAACATATGTATATACATACTTAACATATGTATGTACATACGTAACATATGTATATACATACGTAACATATGTATATACATACGTAACATATGTATATACATATGTATATACATACGTAACATTTGTATATTCATACGTAATATATATATATACATAAGTAACATATGTATATACATACGTAACATATTTATATACATACGGAATTTATGTATATACATACGTAACATAGGTATATACATACGTAACATATGTATATACATACGCAACATATGTATATACATACGTAGCATATGCATATACATACGTAACATATGTATATACATACGAAACATATGTATATACATACGTAAAATATGTATATACATACGTAACATATGTATATACATACGTAACATATGTATATACATACGTAACATATGTATATACATACGTAACATATATATATACATACGTAACATATGTATATACATACGTAACATATGTATATACATACGTAACATATGTATATACGTACGTAACATATGTATATACATACGTAACACATGTATATACATACGTAACAAATTTATATACATACGTAACATAGGTACATACATACGTAACATATGTATATACATACGTAACATATGTATACACGTACGTAACAAATTTGTATACATACGTAACATAGGTACATACATACGTAACATATGTATATACATACGTAACATATGTATATACATACGTAACATATGAATATACATACGTAACATATGTATATTCCTATCAAACATTTGAATGTAGAGTTTTGGGATGATGCACACCCCAAAACAGAAGCCAGCAGTTTTACAGGCGGGTTACAGCACAGTTCTGCATGCATATACACACATAGAAGTACGTCATAGATAGATGCGTGTATACAAACACACTCTCACACAAACCCCCATAGGCAGAAAATTGGGAGAGAGAAAAAAACAACACTCTAGACGAGCCCGAAAGTTCGGCGAGCTCATTTTAACAAGTAGTTTCATATACACCACAAAACTTGAACAATCTATCTGAATATGCACACACATACACTTACACACACTTACACATACACCCGTATACAGATAACCTTAAAACCAGCACTCTGAGTGGAGTCTGAATATGCACACACACACTTACACTCACCTACACACACACTCGTATACAGAGAACCTTAAAACCAGCACTCTGAGTGGAATCTGAATATGCACACACACACTTCTACTCACCTACACACACACTCGTATACAGATAACCTTAAAACCAGCACTCTGGG
>NW_014038505.1:0-3203 GCF_001186125.1 Sphaeroforma arctica JP610 | reverse complement strand
AATACATACATACATGCATACATACATACATATACATATATATATATATATATATAAGAAGAAATGTAGGATGACTGAAAGTGAACACTTTCTGTCGTCCTTTTACAATCATCGGCCTGAGATGATTATGAAAACAACGTGGAACAGGACCATAGATTTGTCCATCCGAGCAATGTCACATTCAACATTACAAGTAATGTCTAAGAGCAGCTCTATTGTTCTGTTCCCGTTACATAATACTCTTAGAAGGCAAAACCTTCCCGAATATATATAAATATATGCGTGTGTGCAATAATCCCACTCTAAGTAAGTTGTATCTTTGCAGATTTGAGCATAGCATGTTGTGAATCTATATATACGCGCTATGACCGTATCAAACAAAACGAAGTATGCAAAGCTGGCCATTTACAGTACTCTAATAATTGTTTGAACAAACTGTTTCTAACGTACCATCTCACCAAATATCATATGGCTTACTAAAATTCAAACAACATCGAATGTTTACGTTCGCTCATTCCCAGGGTGAAATGTCTACTGCCTCTCGAACGGATACGCCATTGCACAACAACGAGGCTAAAGACCGTGTACATAGAATATACTATGATCCACTGGACAAGAGATTAAGAGAAAGGGCCGGTAGTGTTATTGATACAGAGAATGAGGGTAGGCGGATGGTGCCGCATATAACCTTAACGATGCCATCCATGGATACGAATATGGAAAAGTAGTTCCTTCAAGTATATAAATACAATGACAAACTTTATTATTAACTAACTGTCTGTTTCTTTTAAATTACATACTGGTGCTATCAGATAAAATCGCATTTTAAAATACGAAGTGCACCCGTTGTGCGATCAACATCATTTCACCTACTATGGCAACAAGAAGCGGTTCAGCCGTCCGGTATAAGTGCTGTGTCTTGAGATCGAATACTAGATCGGATGTGTGATCGAACGTGTAAATTCAATTGGACAGTTTATATAAATAATAATAAAAAGTGCTTTAATAGATCGCTATCAAGGTTCGAGCATGCGCAGTGGATATGGGAGTCTATTCGTCCTGTAAAGAGGTAAGCTGATTATAAAGTGATGTTTATAAAACAGCAAATTAAAAAAATACGAACACATATCGGTATTTGGGGTGTTATTATCCTACTACACGGTAAAGTTTGGCACTGGTTCACAAGCGTCAGACTTTCCTTCGAATTCGACGAGCCTTTAAAATGGTCCGAAGGATCTGAAGCTAGTTAATGTGTATCCAACGTATCGTGGGTGGAGATATGTAAACAACTCCTGATGTTAGGAAATGTATTAGAAGCGTCCTCTATACTTGCTATGTCGTCTAACCGCTGACCAGTATCAGACAACGACAAAAGTTGTGCATCAACCATAACAGTGCGGGTCTAAAGGAGATTGAACAGTGTGTGGATTGAGAGCTTCCAGTCGCTTCGAAACTACATACTGAAGTGAGGCATGAATATAGTATGCATAAATAGTAAACAATAGAATGTACAAATGATATGTAGATGTAGTACGTGCTGTACATGCTGAAAAATCCACATGCTATGTGACGTTGACGATATATGATATTGACAATTGCTATGTGCATAGCCATCTTGATAATCCCGGAGAAGGCCTTGTTGAGGAAAAAGAAATCTAATGTCAAGGCCTAATATACATCGATGTTGGATATTGACGAAATCACAGGACACAGGGCGGCATAGAAACTTCAGTTTGCACTCCACTGTTGCTATGACATATGTACATAACGAGCTCAAGGGTGCAACGTCAGAGGCTCAGAGAGAGAAGCCCCAGTCTCCCCCAGGGCCCTGGCCCCAGAGTGGCAAGGGCCAGTCTGTCAGTTATTTTTTTTAAATATTTATCACCAAAAAAAATAGTTTTTAAAAACAAAACAAAACAGAGGTAGCCTAAATACATAAAAACATATTTGCATCACAAATAAAAACATAAATACGTTCTACGTTTATGATACACGCAAATATTATTTAGCGGTTTAGCCTCTCACAATTTCTACTATTTTCGAGAGAGAGAGACACTGTGAGTCTGTGACTGGACAGAGACGTCAGCGGTCAGAGAGTGTGTGTGACTGACTGACTGACTCTAATGCCAGCAGTGAGTAGCTGAGTGTAGGCAGTAGGCCAGCAGCTGATAAAGACTGAATGCCTGATCTTAACAACGTGAAAGACAGACGTCTCACGACAACGGACAAATACTGAAAAATATAATAAATGCTTTCAGTGCAGTAAAATACAGCTGACAACCACCCTTTTTTTTAAACATTTAAAAAGGATATTATCTCTACTCACTCTACTATTATTTATTTAGATAAATAGTAGTATTTAGAATCTACTAGCATCATAGAGAGAAAGTCTCTCTACTAGTCTCAGGAGAAGGATACATAAACAGTTTCAACACCAGCCTCCAGCATTAGCAAGCCACCACCAACTCACAAATTCACCAACACTCACACACACACAAGAGTAGAAGAAGTTCTCAACAGAGAACAGTCAACAGACCGACCTGTTGAAGCTATTCAATTCCAGTCACTGTACCCTGTGCCACTGTTCCACTGTTCTATTCTTCCTGAGAGAGGGTTAAATTGAAAACAGATGATGAGTCCCAAGTCCCAAGTCCCAAGTCCCAATTCCCACGGCCACGACTCCCACATATGTCGACATATCATAGTTATTTGTTTTTTATTTCTAAAAGGTACGTTTCTGGGGCACTGGCTGAACTTGTGAGCAACTGTTTAATGATAAAAAAAATTAAAAATTACTAAATAAAGCCCATTAAAATAACTCTGATCTAAAAAATACCCCCAGACTCGGAGACCACCAGAGTCCCAGCCAGATTCCAGACCCCAGTTCATAAATATAGAGGTGTTCTGTATTTATCACTATTCTGTGTAAAAAAAAACATCACTCATCACTGTGAAAAGGCAAAGATTTCCCTCGTCCAATGAATCTGATCATTCTGATGTCAGTCGTCACTCGTCGGAGTTCAGACTGTATAGGGCTTCACTCTTCAAACTTTGCTTTTAAAAAATTATTTTATGTCATAAATGATCAGTGTGCCACTGTGCCTGACTGCCTGTGGACTCACTTGAGTGATATTGAGTGATCCAACTTCCAGTGATCAGTGACCACTGACATCTGACCACTAATACGGCTGGTGGGAGACTGT
>NW_014038506.1:6309-9032 GCF_001186125.1 Sphaeroforma arctica JP610 | reverse complement strand
TGTGTGTGTGTGTGTGTATGTGTGTAGTTTCGTGTGGGCCTGTGTGTTTGAGTCTGTGTTTGTGTGTGTGTTTCTGTTTTTGTTTATGGATATATTTTGGGCAGCGCAAATGATATTTTTATATTGTCATCTTGATAGTTTGCTTGTACGAAATCTTTACGATAAACAAACTTGGTTTTTGTTAAATACTATGATTATTTGGCGTGTATTTGTCTGCATATAGCTATCGACTGATGGTTTCTTTTCTCATCTTCACCAATAGCGCCCGGAGATGCCCTTCCCTCTAAGCCGAATCAAAAGCTTATGCATTTCATCCGGCATGGACAGGTCAGTAGTATTACAGCTCAATCGCATGCTTGCGTCCCACACGTCTTCGCAACACGGCCAGTCTCAGGTACAAACCGTAGTGAATACAGTCACATGTATGCCTCACTGTACTTGACTTTTAGGGCGAGCACAATCTGGAATCGGAGAGATCTGGTAAGCATTGCACTTGCAAGCCACCAATCCCTGGCCCAGACTGTCCCTACCAGCAACCACATCTATTAGACCCACAGCTCACAGAACTGGGCAGGGAGCAGGCGATAGCGAACCAGCCGACGACAAAGGTATCAATAGCAGACTATTTGACGGGTTAGAGTGTGGGTTGATGCGCCCTGCATCATTGTTCAGTTGTAGAACGTACACGAAACAGTGATGCAGGACGTAGGCTGATGTCCTATATATCACTGTTTAGTTTCAATCCGTGAGAAGAATAAGCTCTTCCTTTGTATACGTTGCGGCTTAGGGAGTGCCAGATACTAAATGCTGATTGAACCTGCAATTGATGTGTGTATTGTGAAAGCACAACACGCTAGCCCTACAGCTACCATGAATGAAGTCAATGATGATATCCTAAAGTGCATGCACCCCATACTGTGTAGCTGACCAGTATATTGGACGAGATGTGAAGGCACGGCCAGCCTGCTAATCCAAAGCCTAGAATAGATCTTATAATATTAAAGTCGTCGCAGAATTACAACACATGTCTTTTCTTTTATTATGTGTCGCACCGTGGGAAAGCACAGCCCATCTGTCTTTTGATGTCAAGGCTAGCATTGAACCCTTTTTTCGAAAGCCTCTAGAGAGTACTTATGTGCTCCGAAACTCAACCCACGTACTTGACTCCGATGTACATGCAGCAATTGAACCCGACAGTGGTGATAGTCTCGCCACTCACTCGCGCGACAGAGACGGGGCTACTGTCGTTTCAGCATCTGCGTGAGGTTAGTGTTCCTGTTGAACGGACGGTGTGTGCATGTCACTGGGCCGGAACGGGTGTATACGTGGACCGTACTTCCACCGTTCGATGTAATGCTCGTGGTATGCTTATCATCGATGCTCTCACCTCACGCGGGGTGTTAGTGAGGCTTTGTAGTTGCGGGTTTCACACCTAGCTATGCTGGTATGCTTTTACGGCTGTATTTGTCATGTATTATACCCGTGGACTCGGCTTGAACACAAACTCTCCCCGTGTATGATACTGATACACATCAACACCTTGGACGTATCATATGGGCTGGTTTATACTCAAACTCTGTGTTATTTGTCTTCCCAAATATATAGCTCTGTGTTAACACCTGATTTATATCTGTATATCTTCCTTCCTTCGACTATATACAGACATCTGGCATTTTCCTGGCGCACAGTGGCGTTAGGGAGATATCGGGTCTTCATATTTGTGACAAGTACCATGAGATAGAGAAGAGTATGATTCTCTATCCCGAAGTCGATTATTCGTATGTTATCTGTTCTATGCACTATTGTTCCTTTCCCATTTTAGCCGCTCCTCGCATATGCACTTTACGATGCATCTTTTTTAGTGGCCTCTAGCGACTTGGAATGTAAAAATGACCACGACAATTGCATTGATTTGTCAGTTTGTCAGCAGTATGGGTTATAAATAGGGCGGACATCCCTCAAATCGGTGGAAGGCCAAATTGTTTTCCCAAGTTTCACACTTCCAACTTTATATGCTGTGCTTATATAATATTTAACCAGTTTTTGTCTTCTGAAGGATGACAGGTCCAAAACAGATACTATATGTGTGCTTGCCCGAATAGTATATTCATACTTCTACTACAATTTCGATGCAGCTTGGTAGATCCCGTTGACATTTACTGGACACCGGGTGTGCGAGAGGAACGCAGGCTGTTGATTGAGCGTGCGTATGATTTTATGCTTTACCTGAGGACGAGAGACGACACCGAAATTGGTACGTGGTACCGAACGTATATGAACTACTATGTAACATATTGTGAACGTTTATGGACTACTATGTAACCTATTGAGAACGTTCATAAACTACTATGTATCATATTGTGAACGTTTATGGACTGCTATGCAACCTATTGTGTATGTGAGCAGAGCGTATTCTCGTGGAGTTGTGGAGAGCCATTGTCACCACAAGTGATTAAATCGAGGCGACCGTACAGCAGGTTGTTAAAATAGAAGGTTTATCGCTACATGTATCTATATATATACTTTACACATATATACATCATCGCCCACCGTGTGCCCATTTACCCGTGATCTTTAAGTATGTATATACTTGTATACTTTATATATATATATATACATGCTTTACGTATTTATACTTCATTGCCGACCATGTACTCATTTACCCGTGATCTTTAAGTATGTATGTATATACTTTATATATGTATATGTATATGTATACATAT
>NW_014038506.1:0-3448 GCF_001186125.1 Sphaeroforma arctica JP610 | reverse complement strand
CATGCTTTACGTATATATACTTCATCGCCTACCATGTGCCCGTGATCTTGGCCTGTCTATTCTCTGCTGCTTTATTTCAGGTCGTCTGCTCGTACCTCTTATTCACAGGCGTCGCCTCTCATAGCGCGCTGTTGCTGGCGATGTTCAACGCCGTTCTTGACTGTCAAGGAGATAAAACGCTCACAGCGTATGTCCTGCTCAATTACGCATATCTGCTCGACATAGTCGCACATTAGAGGCCCCTTAACAAGTGTCCGTAAGAAAAGTGGAACTTCAATCGTTTGTAAATTAGAGATCAATTTCCACTGTTGTAGGCGGTCTATGCATTCTTCCAAAGATTGACGACCCACGCTCATATCTTCAGTTTTTCCATACTACCGATCATAGCTGGTTCGAAACAGGAGAAATGAGAAGTGTTCTGGTCGAATATTGCTAAGGGGTGTCCCTCGCCACGCCGTCTGCTAGTTGCTTGGTCACTTTGATTGTTAGATTGCCAGTCCAGCACACAAACTCGCAGTGGACACCGAGCACGATGCAGTCGTCGGCAATTTGGCCCACAATCGGTATAGAAAATAGAGTATGGTTTTGGACTAATTTAGTGCTCTGAGTGGGAGTTGTGGACCCCGTGCACTCGCTGGCGCCTGCGGCAATTCGATGTCTCTAACCGGCCACTATTCAATTTTGGTGGTGTCGACACTTTAGTGTATAGATAGATATTTGTGGGCCTACACGCGGGTTGGTCTAAAACCTTGCAAACAATGCCATAAAAGTTGCTGAAATAAATGTTGTAGAAATGGCATCAAACTTTTAAGATACTACAATATTTTGGTATTGTTCTTTTTTCTCTTTTGCCCAATTGTTTGTTCTTGGTCTTAGTTCAATAGCCACCCGTCGTGGATGCTGAACACTCTCACAAGATATTGCGGATACAAAACCAAGAAATTATATATAACAAAATGATTTATTGCTGTTGGTGATGAATTTAAAAGTAGACAAGCGTATGTTTCTAAAGATGTCTCTCCGTACAAATGTACACACTGAGCGCTTAGTACACATGACTTCGTGCTTCAATCCTCACTAAATAGAACGCCCGGATTCGTGATTCCACGAGTATCTAGAGTGCAAAGTCTACGGAATATAGTCACCCTATGCATCATAACCCACAGGTGATTATACCACCTGAGCTTTATATCAACGAGAAGCGTAAGTCTTCTGTTATGGACTTTGGGGCAATTATCGATGCACTAAAGCTGCCCGTAGGCGCGCCAACGACATCGAGTTTAATCGATTCGATTGGCACGCTATCCATCAGCCTGCCGAAGATTTCCAATCTGAAGAGGTAACCGCAATAAATCAAGCCGTAGATGATTATACTCTACAGAAGGAGATAGCGCATGACATACACACCGCTAGCGATGTCACCTACTACGTTAATCTAATCGCTATTAAGCAAAAGCGGATAAACTAACTACTGCAAGCTCGACGTGGGCAAGACCACCACGATAACCAAAAGTACAAGGGGCTGATCAGTCGACTTAAGTCGAACTGGGACGCCAACAGCAATAAGGACGAGTTTATAAATAACCATAATCTCGATACCCTGACACGCACCTTAAATGCGTTTACAGTAGTGTTGGAGACGAATGATATCGCTCCGCAACAGTGGATAGCTGCGCTAATGCAGTCATTTGGCCCTGAGGGTACAAGTTGTTTAACCCTACAGCGACATCTCCCCGAACTAGACCAGTGTCGAAACTGGCCAGCAGTATGTTGGTCAGTAACATCCTTGCTAAGTAAGGATATGCGCAGTCCAGGGCTGTGCTCGATTTTAGCCGAGCCAGCACGAAAAACTACCATACAAAGCTACATATTGAAGCTCGATGCTGATTTGCACGCCCCGATATTTAAAGGACACGATACAGCGATGGTACGAGTTCCTGGCTGTGCATGTGTTATGTAAGAACATAAGCAATAATGACCGAGAAAGTTTGTATACTGAACTTAGACGTAAGTACGCAAACGAACCTCGATATTTAGGTCATGAAACAAAGTTTCATCTGACTCACCTTGAATGGGACAAGTTCTACCAAACTGTGTCCACTTTGTATTCTTCCAGTTGAGTAACCTCCCAGGGTTTTGTTAAGAAACCGCGGGGGCAGACCGATCAAGGGTACGTATCCAGGCAGACCTCAAACTAATTTCAAAGTAAATAAACGAAATGAGTCCTTTAGTAAAGTTAGGTATGCCTCGTGAAAACAGAAATACTCTGAGGTATCGTGAGGCTGAGACACTGCCTACATATAATCCTCTCAGTACTGTTTTCCCCGAAGGGATTTTATTTAGTGTTTCGTTATCGCTCTATTAGAAACTAGGGTATGTTTCGTTGGGGCGAATCCGAGAGACTCATCGAACACCAACTACAGGAAGAGATGGGAACAGCATGTGTGGGTTTGTAAACCTTTTTTCAGATGGAGTACCACACTTGGGCTAATTACCTTGAACCCTTTGGACACTTAAGATGTCACAAAGGTAAACTAGGCGACTTGTGGACATAAGAGTGTGATGATGTGTTTAAAGCACTCAAACACGCTGTCCAACAAGCACTTATAGTACAAGGGCCAGTCGATGGGGTGCCGTTTGGAATAGCAACGGACACCTCCGACTTAGCCCTAGGAGGAGTATTATATCAGGTTATAGATAACAACCCTAGATATATATAATTCTTTAGTCGAGCGATGAATGCTTCACAGTTGAATTGTTCAACTGTTAAACAAGAGCTATTAGCCATAGTGGTAGCTCTATCACACTTCCGAGATTACTTATACGGAACAGCATTTACGCTGATGTGTGATCAGAAGTCTCTTCAATATATGAAAGAGATGAAACCCGACTCACAATTACTGAGTCGCTGGCATGATACAATATCAAAGTTTCATTCTGATATAAAACATCTGTCAGGAATACATAACCATTAACCGGATATGTTATCACGTTTCGTACCAGAATTTAGTAAGTCAGTCCGTGAGCTCCTAGCTACCGATTGAAAATGCAATCCACGGTGGTTTGATTTGGTTCAAAAGATATATGGATCACATACCATAGATATGTTTGCTGCACATCATAAATCATCCTTTGGGAGACGCCTTTCAAATAGACCTCTCCAAACATAATGCGTGGGCTAATCCACCATGGCAGTTAATTGCCCAGCTATTACAATATGTTCATATACATAAAGCTACCATTACACTGTGTTGCCCCTTACGGAATTTAGATCCGTGGCTCAATAAACTGATCAGTATCATACAATACGGGCCAATATATTTAGATAGGGAAGTAGATACTTTCCTATATCTGGGTACCCATGCCGTCCAGAAGACGCCCTGGAGACATACTATAATATGTCGTAAATGTCCCATTGGAACAACCAAATGTACCCCTTCTGATGTAG
>NW_014038507.1:3104-9063 GCF_001186125.1 Sphaeroforma arctica JP610 | reverse complement strand
TTTATATGTATATAGTATACTATAATATAATATAATATAAAATAACATGATATAGTATAATATAATCTAATATAATGTAATATAATGTAATCTAATATAGTATAATATAATATAGTATAATATAATATAATATAATATAATATAATATAAAAGACAAGCGCGTAGTGACTGTAGGTAGAATTGTATAAACGAGTATTTTAATCTACCAATTTTTAGCCGGTCTTGTTCCCTCTTTTTTAAATGTGTGTACTGTTGAGCATGTATTGTAGTCTTAGTTCAACTTTCTGTTTGTAGTTGAATTTCCATTTGCGCGCCAAAGAAGTTTTACTCACAGAACTGGTTAAAATCCCTCATACTCACTCACACGGTGCATTATTTAATAGTTTTTATCTACTGGAGGAGCTACAGTGGCTGCCGAAGACACGCCAGCAAGTACTTATTGTCGAGATTTGGAACGGAAAAAGCGAGAGCGCACTGCAACTTGGAGGGACTATAATTCCTACGCTAGCCGCTTGTTCTGGATGTTAATCTTCCCCACATGTTCTGCTGTATATCTAACTGTTGGTCTCGTGATGTACTTTGCCACTATCCATGATTGGAAGTGTAGGAATGTACTCACAATTACGCTCGCAACATTTGCAGGTGCAGTTACTTTGCTTGTAATTTTTTGGAGCGGAAGAGTGGCGTATCGTTTAAATTCTCACCCAGTAGTGGTCAATAGAGGTCTGATGCATATCTTCCAGATTCATTTCGGGTTCATGCTCGTTGTTCCCGTCGCTTGGCTGCAAATCATGACCCGTGTACTCGGACTGACGCACAGTGGAGCCAAGAGGGCGGTATTGGACTCCGTTCTGAGCTTCTCTTTATTCCTGTGGTTTTCAGCCGTCGTAGGCCGGCAGCGGCAGATGGCTGAGCTATTTCGCAATTCCGGCTTCAGCACAGCACCAAAGAATATATACAGGAACACCGTGCTCTGTATAGGAGCCGCTTATATCGTAGCTAATATCGCCCGGTTTCTGATACAATTTCTGTTGAAGAACGGCACTTTCCGCTATGCGCCAGTGGTGATAGTAGATTTTATTTGTCTTTTCTTTTGGATTTACTATGCGTACATGTCACGACACGCCAGCGCTCAATTTTCCGACTGCAATCAGATCCGACGCTTTCTCTACCTAGACTTGATTGTGGTATATGGCACACTAATCTGGGGATCCGTGCAACCAGGCGCATACATCATCCACTTTACCTTGATTCTGGGGCTCGGAAGCGCCTTCCTGCTAGATTCATACTTCTCGCTGTTCCGATTTATACAATGTATGTATGTTTCATGGTTTCACGTAAAATATCTTCTGTGCAATTGAATTATGTTCCGCAATATCTATGCACGCGCGTGCGTGTGCTAAAACAATGATTATAATTTGCATATCCGAAAGCACTGGCATGATATCACACGCTTTAACTCTTGTATCATCGCTCTCTAACGTTCTCATTTTAAGTTGGTTGCTTACGGTTTTACACATGTGTATACAGTATACGAAATAGTAGTCAACGCTCACTACTGCTGAAAACATAAAACGTGTATATGCCAGTGTGCCTTAGATGGATAAAGATTAAAAGGTGTTGCTTTCCTACATGCATATGTATGCACTCGTAGTCTCTATACCATATTTCGTTGGCGCTTCTGAACGCAGATGGTTTTAATATAAGCCAATTTTATATAAACGGTTGAAGCAAAAAGTAGTATGCGGGACAACCCATTTTTTTTTCGCATGTGAAAATCGGCTTACATGTGTTAATCTTTCTGTCTGATCTCGGTAACCGGGTTGCCACACCACCAGTTGATCGCACTAAATTTAACATATTTTTTTGCAGACGAACTTGACCCGAAATGTGCCCGCGACTTCGTTTTCCAACCCGACGATACAGCCCAGCCCGAAGTCACCATTACCACCACAATGGCGTTTGTGCAGTCAGAGCAGCAACAACAGAAGGCCAAACCGTCCGGATTGTCCACTCGAAATACGCTTGAAGAATCCAATATCGATTGCACTGAAAGTACTGAGCACCATGTATGAATATTTCCTTGATTGGAACACAGAAATTTGAAACCACACAGGCTATTACGGCGGAGATGATCTTTGTTACCGTATCAAATACAAATCAGGGTTTCCAAAGTTTGAGATTCCCTTCTTCCGAGCACGTGGCGAATATGTTCTGCTGGGGATGGCAGGCTAAACCGATCACATCTTTGGTTGCCACTGGCAGCGACTGCTCGAGCCTGCCTGTGTCCAGACTGAAGCAGTATAAGCTCTTGTCCTCGGCCAGTGCATGTACAAAGTCACCGCGCGGCGACACCTCACACGCCACAAACGCGGCTGAGGGCCCCTTACCATGTGTCATCGTTTTCACCAGCTGCGAGTTGAGGGATATAAATGTAAAGATTAGTTATTGCTGATGAAGATACTATCATTGAAGCCTTGCAGTGTCAGGAGGGAACTGTGTCAATCCAGATACGGAATCGGGTGGTAAAGTTCGACATAGCTTGATGCATCAACATACATACCTGTCCCGCTTTATTTAGGATGTACAATGTGGGGCTCTTGTTGCATACAAGAAAGTGCGCGGGCTCTTTCGGCAGAAAGTGAGCGGAGTTGACCGCGATCTCCGTGTGGCCGAACACTTGTTGATACGTCATCACACAAGTCGCCGTTTTTATATCCCACGCCTGTGGATTGCACAGATTGTACAAGTCAGGAACTTTCTTGTTTATAAACAAGATCGGTAGACAATCTTTTGTAGACAAATGCACACCGCCGAGTACTATGGTAATAAGCAACTGCTCCAAACATACTCAAAAATAAATAGAGAATCTGAACTGTCACAATTAGTAGGCGATGGCGAATAAAACAGATGCTTTACCTACAAATGTCAAGGTAAGGCATATTGAATCCAGAAATACCTACCTTCACGGAACCATCACTGCTGGAGCTGTAGATCTGACTGTAATCTTGAGAGTAACTGAAGTGATTGACAAATGACGTGTGCCCTCTGAATTCTTTCATGAGTTTGCCTGACTTTAGACCGTGTATCCTGTGTTGTACAACGAGGTCAGTTTTTGAAAGAGAAATTTGACATCCCAGCAGCAACTGTACCTGGCCTCACGATCACGACTACGCTAACTCTTCCCGACAGTGCATCACTGCATGGGATAAAGTCCGATGTCAGTACAGTGTCAACTCTTAAGACCCGAATTCTGTGCACCATAGTACACACCTTATAGTTCCATCGAAAGAGGCACTGGCAATGTGACTGCTATCCCGATTAAACCGGACGCAAGTAATTCCTTGTCCGTGCGCGTGTTCAAACTTTTTTAATAGCTGACCTGTCTCAATCTTCCATATGTATATCTTGCCGTCGACTGACGCTGTGGCCAGCATATCACTGTCGCGACTATATGCAATGGAAAGTACTGATTTGTCCATCATCATAAACCTGTCTTCGTTCTGATAAGCCCAAATGCATACGGAGTATGTGCGTGCAAGCGTATGATTAGTGCCCTGTTTAGTCAAAAGAATCAGAATACTCGGGAGACATAATTGCTTACGAGGCAGACATTCAATAATTTGCAAGTACATCTAATTTTCGACTTCGACACTTGATCCCCATATGACCTTGCTGTGATTAAAATGTGTCGGATGGGGCATATCGCAAATGGCCACCTATGCCAAGAATAAGAGCTTGAAGATAGCAATCGACTTGATACAGCTTAATAAATCTGTACTACGATAGCTGATGACACCTTCACACATTTGAAGACTCAAGACTAAGAAATACTCACTCGAGATCCGTACAAAACACATAATTTTCAAGCACTTACCTGGAAGGTCAAATCCTTTCGAATTTTGCCTGTGTGATAGTTCCAGATCTCTATAAAACCGTCCACACTACCCGTTATCAGGTATTGGCCGTCAGGACTAAACACAGCACATTCTGGATGTGATTTGCTCCCGAACTGTATTGAGGATCAAAATGTGCGGCAGTCTTAAAATAGTGTAAAAGTAAGCCATGATTCAGTATCCCAATTAAGCAGTAGAGCAACCAATTTACGAAAAGATGCACACTTCGACGGAAAGCAAACATTCGTACCTTTATAGTCTTCACTTTCTGAGTCGGGAAAGTTTCCGCTTCAGCTTCCGTGACCACAGCCTTCCCCCTGAACAGGTCTATGTGTGTATCAGGAGGCAAAATACCCTAAAAACACGAGGAAGCGCCGAATGAGTGGCCACTTCAGAAAGTATGCGCCATAGAAATTTAATTTGATAGTATTCGTCATGTAGGCACAAGCTCTATACAACAAGCTACTTGAGAGGCTTAAAAGGTATAGGTCACTGTTGAAAATAGATTACTACTGCATACTACAAGGTTTCGCGACAGTATGCGGTAAGTGGCATTCGCGTGGAATAACCGATCTTAAAAACTCACTTGAAAGCTATGATGCTACACAAGCTAAATCTTATACCAAAGCTGGGCCGTATACCTGGGAGTGCTGCCACTTTACGGACTGACTCAGCAACGACAGCATGCGGGAGGGTGGTACAACGATGACTTCCGTGGCCAGCTCATTTGATATCTGTGTTCTCCTTTTCTCTTTCGTTACACCGTCGGGGTAAGCTTCTCGTGCGTCGAAATAAGGCCTAGCCAATATACTCTCTAAATGTACATATCTTCAGAAAACGAGCAGAAAACCTTGAAAAATGAGTCGTTTGTGGCACATGCAATTAAGAATTCGAGAAACTAGTTTACTCTGCAATACTACAACAAATAATTGTTTATGCGTCAGTGCGTGGAAGCACATTTGCTATTTTTAACATATCGATGAGTGTCTCACAAGCAAATAGATGCACACACACGCGGGACTAGGCGTCGAAAAGCATACCAAAATACGGGAGGACCGATATGGTCAATGTAAACACGGATTGGAAGACAAGCGTCAAATATATATGGGAAGGGCTTCGTAAAACGCTCAGTTTGTTTGTTGTATACAAGCAGACTCGTTTTATCCGAAACATACTCGGGCTGGTCCTGACGAACACTATATAAAAACTTTTCAAAGCTAACACAGCACACACACCTATCTGGTTGTGCAGCTTTCATCAGTATCATGGGATCAGTCTGACGCAGAAGGGATCGAGCCGCACCCAACTCTCGAAGTTCTATGAGTTCGAGTACTATTTGTTCGTACAGGCCAAATAGCTTTTTATCAGGCAATCGAAGTGTCTGTACGGCGTTCAAAACATTATCCCAGTGACCTAATCGAATATCGGTTGTGAATGATTCCACACTGTCCACTGTGTTGAGGTTTATCCCTGTTTCTTCCTGATGGTGAATGCGGGGAAGCAGTTCAGTACTCTCGACAAAGGGCGAATTGAAGTTGAGTAATCCAACGAGCTTTGCACAGCACTATGTAACGTAGCGCAAGATGGAGCGGAAAAAGAGCTGCGAATAGAACTGGATCAAAATATAAAATCTTCAATCCTCGAAGTTTCCACGAAAATCTCCGCAAGATGCAGAATGTGTAGCACAACACATACCCTTAGGGCTGTGAATGTTCTTAGTAGATTATTTTCCTTCAAATACTGTAGCATCAGTCGGACAACGCTGAGAAGATAGAGAAAAAGTTGAGCAAATTTAGTGAGAATCGTCGGCCCACATTAGTTGAAAGTACCGTACTGCCAATGTGTGGATGAGACAGTTGCCACATATCATGTTACTCGACAGGTGAAAACCAAGCAGTTGGTAAGCGATCAAGATAAATAAGTGAAGCGCACGCGGCAGCTCTATAGAAGAATCGTCATCCTTTTCACAATATACAAATTACTAATGCTAATATGGTGTCAAAAATTATGCGCTATTGAATATATACAAATCTACATATACATGCAAGCATATATATACGAGC
>NW_014038507.1:0-1215 GCF_001186125.1 Sphaeroforma arctica JP610 | reverse complement strand
TTATGTATGTTTTAGGTATGTATTCTTTCAAATGTGCATCCGAGTGTTTTTGTGCACCGATTTCCAAGTACATATAGTACAGGTACAGAAGATTATACCTATACATACACGTATTTTCACGTGGCACATCGGCTGAGAGATACAAATGCCCATCAATCTAAAACATTCTACGAGTACTATATATCGGCAGACGAGTCACTTTTGATTATCAAGGTTGAAACACATACTCTGCAGATTCGATTTCCAATGCCATGATCTATATTGACGAGAAGTGCGCTGAGTAACGCTTCGCAGTTTGTGAATAAGGGCAGTATCGTCGCTTACAGACTATTATTTAAATTAAAGAGGAATAAAGCAGCGCTTCAGATTGTATTTAAAATCTATTCTTACTACTTCTTACGTATCTAAGTTCCAAGTTCCAACTCTTTCTCTCGCTTTACTCTTCTCTCCTCTGTGTGCGCAAAACCCTGTGAGAAGTATTTATATAAAATTATATAAATACACAAAACTAAAAAGCCGATCGAGAGGATAAGAAGCCGGTCGCGTGGCTCTTTTTATTGTGTAGCAAATTGTTCCCATGTTGTAAACTGGGTTCTTCTTTCATACATATTTATATATGTATAAGGATTATACTGTCGTCGGTATTTAAGAATTAGTCGTAAATTGCATCGTGCTGATTTGTGATATCACTCTGTACGTAGTAGTAGCTGGTAAAATAATAAATAGTTTTGTTCGTACAAGTCTCCAAATATTTACGCCTGCATACGAATGTGTTTATAGACTAGATGTGTGCGATTCCTGTTAAGTGTGATATTTGTAGAACAGTTAAGGTACTATAGTGCACTAGTAAACAATCTTCGGTAGATCATTCGTGCCGAAATCTTGCGTGCTTTTACCACTATCAACTCAATATGGAGGACCCGACGACAGATCTGGAGAACCTTGACGCGCGAACGTGGAGAGCTTGGAAATCGCGCAAGGTAAGTTATATATTGCGAGCCTCTGTGATTATATTAATAGTGATTGTATTATCAATATTCAGTTTTATGACTTCTTCCAACACTGGCACAAGCAAAGTTTTACATGAACGATAACTCTGGTACAGATACCTGAATACCCACTAGAATCATGGGAATACGTTATGAAACGTTTTACACACTCGTACACACACACACACACACACACACACACACACACACACACACAACAACACAC
>NW_014038508.1:8117-9076 GCF_001186125.1 Sphaeroforma arctica JP610 | reverse complement strand
TGGAGTGTGTATGTTTGTTATTGAGTATAGGGAGTGTGTATCTTTGTTATTGAGTATAGGGAGTGTCTATGTCTATTATTGAGTTTAGGGAGTGTGTATGTTTGTTATTGAGTTTAGGGAGTGTGTATGTTTGTTATTGAGTTTAGGGAGTGTGTATGTTTATTATTGAGTTTTGGGAGTGTGTATGTTTATTATTGAGTTTAGGGAGTGTGTATGTTTAGTAGTGAGTACAGGAGTGTGTAAGGTAACACACACACACAATATATATCCGTGAGTATAGGTTTTAGGGTCTATATATATTTGAGTAATATTTATCCGCAAGTTCGAGACCGCACGTGGCAACTGACAACTCAGCCAACAACTCTCTTTCAAGTACTGCGTCCACACGAATTCAGGTGCATCAAACACTCAAACACATCTACTGTTCCTACACTGGCACACCACCATCACAAGCTATACACCACCACCCCGTAACACACAAGTCATACACCACCACCACATAACACACAAACCATACACCACCACCCCATAACACACAAGCCAAACACCACCACCCCATAACACACAAGCCATACACCACCACCCCATAACACACAAGCCATATACCACCATTCGACCTCAAGACAAGCCATATACGATCACCTCACCACAACACAAACCATACCCCATGTTGTATCGGTGGAACCTGCGCAGTGAGCTGAGCAGCCCATCATCAGCCACCAGAAAGTGGTCGTACGCCAATCGGATTGGCCCTGGGGCTGCGGGGGCTTTGGCGCCGCTACCGCAGTCAATGGTAACGTACGGTGCAGCTGCACGCACAAGCGTACGCAGAGAACGAAGCAACGCCATTTGACAGTCGACGGACGACAACAGCGTGTTGAGACGGCGTGCGGATTCAAGGTATTCAATGCCAACGGTGCTGGAGGTCTGTGTGCGGATGTATAAGCAGTTGTTAGTGG
>NW_014038508.1:5714-6718 GCF_001186125.1 Sphaeroforma arctica JP610 | reverse complement strand
GCATATACAAGTAGTTACACGTATATGGGTTCATTTCAACACATGTACCACTCACCTGTACGTGCGCGTTGGAAATTGGCGTATAGCTCCAATGCGACTAAGTCCACCACAACCCCTCTTGTGGCCGTGAGATAGCACACGTGTTCAACATCGGCAGCGTTTTGGATCTCAACGTCTTCGAATATGAGTGCATGATCATCTTCGTCCATCAGATCGCCCAGGAGTTCCCATATCTTGGCACCGTCCCATTGGCGGAGAGCGACCACGTGTCTATAAATAGCAGCCAATGAGATGGTGAGTATGGGTGTGTGCGTGGGGAGTGGGTAGTCGAGGAATATGTGGTCGAGTAATTCTCACCACTAGTGCGACCATATGTCTATAAATAGCAGCCAATGAGAAGGCGAGTATATCACGATATGTTCAGGAATGTTTGTTAGAATAGTTGCCGTATCTTCGCAGTCTGCTACGAGTGGAGTGTAACCAAAGATCTGTTAATAGCAGTCAGTAGAAAAATGTTTATGCATTATATTCTCTTACATATCCTTATGTAATTTCAGTAATGGGGTGTGACCACATGCCCATAAACAACACACAATAAGAAGCTTAGTATGAATGGGTTGTGTGGGGGCCTGTTCAGGTAGTATGGTAATATGGTAGTATGGAAGTATGATAGTATGTTGTTATGTTAGTATGGAAGAATGAAAGTATAGTGTAGGGTTATACGTTATTTGACACCATTCCATTGTCGGGGTGCGTGTCTACAGGTATTCCATATATATATATATATGCATTTCACTTCATGTACACCGTTCATGTACGTACCTGTAGTCAGCTGTGGACTGCCACATGACAAGCAGCAGGCTCACAATAGCGTGCAGCAGTCGCGGTGTCGGTGTCGTGGGGCTGGACAAGGTCTCAAATATCAGCTGCGGATAGCAAAGAATACATGTGATTTAAAAATATATATATATATATATATATATATAATATATATATATATATGT
>NW_014038508.1:0-2721 GCF_001186125.1 Sphaeroforma arctica JP610 | reverse complement strand
AAACAATCAGTACTAACTTACAAACACATGCACACACACCCAATGAAACAACCAGTACTGACTTACAAACACATGCACACACACCCAATGCAGCAATCAGTACTAACTTACAAACCAGGCACACACACCCAATGAAACAATCAGTACTGACTTACAAACACATGCACACACACCCAATGCAACAGTCAGTACTTACTTACAAACACATGCACACACACCCAATGCAACAATCAGTACATACTTACAAACACAGGCACACACACCCAATGAAACAATCAGTACTAACTTACAAACACAGGCACACACACCCAATGAAACAACCGGTACTGACTTACAAACACATGCACACACACCCAATGCAACAGTCAGTACTAACTTACAAACACATGCACATGGGGATACAAATGGGACTGCGACAGATAGCTTGCTCACTCGTCACTCACACCGTGAGCAGTCTACGCTGCAACAGCCCACCACCACAACGTCAATGTCAAGGTTTAATCTGCCCATACCCACACACACGGGCGACTACGACAACACATACATACATATTCTCGCAGTGCATATATACCCAGAGACATATACCTACAAATGCAACCACCCACAGACACATATACCTACTGATGTGCTCTCACACAAAGACATATACCTACTGATGTGCTCTCACACAAAGACATATACCTACTGATGTGCTCACACACAAAGACATATACCCACTGATGTGCTCACACATAAAGACATATACCTACTGATGTGCGCACAAACTTACCTCGGCGCCCCCTTTACTGCACCCAGGTCACACAATTTGGACAGCAAATCCACAGCCAGGACAGGCATCTTGCCCAATTCAGTGCTCTCTGAGCGATGGTCAATGTACTCAGCTATAGCCTTAACCAGAGGGACATCCGCCCCACTGTCATGACCACACACGCCCCCATCCCTCAACATCACCGTCACCATCGGAGGCAGCGGTGTATTGCCATCTGTGTGCGTGTGTGTTTAAAGATATGTGTGTGTGTGTGTGTGACAGGCTTGTGCGTGTAAAGAGCGAAAGTATATGAGTCATACAGTTACTATACACATGAGCACATGACACTCATCACACAGTTACTATACGCATGAACACATGACACTCATCACACAGTTACTATACACATGAACACATGACACTCATCACACAGTTACTATACACATGAACACATGACACTCATCACACAGTTACTATACACATGAACACATGACACTCATCACACAGTTACTATACACATGAACACATGACACTCATCACACAATTACTATACACATAAACACATGACACTCATCACACAGTTACTATACACATAAAACACATGACACTCATCACACAGCTACTATACACATGAACACATAACGCTCATGTCACAATTACTATACACATGAACACATAACACTCATCACACAGTTACTATACACATTAACACATAACACTCATCACACAGTTGGGCCATACGCACCTGAGGCACTGAGTGCGGCTTGCAGCAGCAGATTGAGCAGTTTGAAGGTGCGCACTATCAACCTCTCCAACTCCACAGCCTCTTCTAACCTCCGCAGAGTGTAGAGAGCTCTGCCAACAGACGCGATCAGTAGCCACGGAGGTCAGATGATTAATAAACAAGAGTGTACACGTGTGCCATGCAAGGAAAATGTGGATAGAGGGGTTTTTAGATTAGCGATTTAGGGTTTTTGGTGTAAATGTGGTTTTTAGGGTGTTTAGGGGTTTCAGGGTTTTAAAGGTGTGTGTGAGATATGGGCGAGAGATGGGACATGCATGCAAGAGCAAAGGACACTCTATATATGTGTATGGCTTAATAGTATACAACCCCATCTCTAGTGACATATACTAGCAACTGCCAGACATATACTGACATACGCTCAAAACTACCACACATACTGAAATATAATTAAAATTACCATACATACTGACAGATAAATAAACACTACAATACATACTGGATATATACTTGAAACTACAATACATACTGACATATACTTAAAATTACTATACATACTGACATATACTTAAAACTACCATACATACTGACATACACATTAAACTACCATACATACTGACATATACTGAAAACTACCATACATACTGACATATACTCAAAACTACAGTACATACTAACATATACTTAGAACTACCATCCATACTGACATATACTTAAAACTACCACACATACTGACATACACTTAAAAATTATCATACATTGTGTGGTGCAAGTTGTAGTTGTGTGTGTGATTGCTGTTCCATGTAAGTGACCCCTTGCCTTTCGCCGTGCGTTCGTGTTTGCTCGCGAGTACGTGGTTTTGCACCCAATACTGACATATACTCAAAACTACCATACATACTGACATACACTTAAAAACTAACATGGATCCTTATACATTCACAACAACGCCCCTACAGACGGCCACTCACCTTAGCTGAGACTGTCCGGTGCACACGGTGCGAAGTAAAGTTCGGCACAAGTTAGCGGCCCTGTCATCGTACATAGTCTGGTACAATAGCGACTGCCGCAGAGATATGGGCAGTTCAGACTCAACCACATCCCCCGCAGCTACAGGCAAGTCACACAGCACACTAAGCAGAGTGCGCGGGTAAGCAAGTGTATGGGTAAGGGATTAGTGCATGCATAGCAGTGTATATGAAGTCACATAGTACACTAACCAGAGCGTGCG
>NW_014038509.1:8166-9081 GCF_001186125.1 Sphaeroforma arctica JP610 | reverse complement strand
GTATGTATATATAATGAGGAGCAGCCGATGATGTGCAACATATACCCGTATTTGTCTGGCAAATGGTACGTGTAGTCATCAATTAGCCAATCGATAGCATACACTGCTGCAGCTTTCACGTAGACAGAACAGCGAAAGGCATTGTTACTCGCACGCGCCATCGTGCAAGAAATCGTTAGGCTTACCGCTATCACTGACTTGTCCGTTCTGTTCCTCTGTCAGCTCCAGTTGGTGTGTATATCGTTCATTGCAGACTGGAGAGGGGCTTGGTTTGCTACCCTTAGGCACTCTCGTTATGTGTGCGTATGCAGGATTTTTTGAACATTCCGGCTCCGGCGAGTCTGATTCAATGCTATCAAACATACTGACCCCCACACTTGTCAAAATTTGTCTATTTGCACCCGTGGCCTTCATATATGAAGGCCGTTTTGCACCCGTACCCGCACCAGTATCGAACTCTGCACGGACTTTCGTTCCCAGTGCCATATTCCCGACTTTTGTATGCACCTGATCCCCGTTAGTATCTACTTCATCATCACTGTCGCTATCGGACCAGAAAGTCGACGATGTTAGATCGTGCTTATTAGAAGTAGCAGGATTCGGTGCCTCAAATACAGTGTGAGTCTCTGGGTATCCTTGGTTGTCGCCAGCACTCTGCCGCTCAGCTCTGTCGTCGACTGCGGGAGAGAGTGGCTGGTGTTGTGTTGATCCTTTGACACAGCACTGCGTCAGTGTGTGTAGATAAACGATGAGTCACGATGAGTGAGTGAGGATCCAGTGTCTCAGAGGGATATATATACATATATATATATATATATATGTGTGTGTGTGTGTGTGTTGTGTGTGTGTGTGTGTGTGTGTGTGTGTGTGTGTGTGTGTGTGTGTGTGTGTGTGTGTGTGTGTGTGTGTGTGTGT
>NW_014038509.1:5768-7286 GCF_001186125.1 Sphaeroforma arctica JP610 | reverse complement strand
TATGTGTGTGTGTGTGTGTGTGTGTGTGTGTGTGTGTGTGTGTGTGTGTGTGTGCGCGCGTGTATATATATATATATATCTATTTATATTGTCTACCTAAAACCTCTTCATACGCGCAGAGCCAGAATCCATTACCACATATATCAACACAAATGAAGCCCAGTGTTCTCGTTAAAGCGCACAATACATCAGCATGTCAATACCTGCACATCGGCCTGGCATAAACTCTGCGTGCTTGCCGGCGGCTCTGGCCGTGACTGTGATTGTGCCTGCGACTGCAACTGTGAGAACCGCATACGCTGCGATGAGAAGCCCATATCCGGCGAAGACTCTGGAGAGACAAGTACACGCTCGTTATCCGGGAGATATTTGCTCCATCGAGACACGTGGTTTGTGGGAGAGTGTGAGCACGTATGTGCGTGGATGTGTGGGTGGGTGTGGGTGGAGGGGTGCTCCTGGGTGTGTAGGCTGTGTTGACATGTGGATGCTGCACTGCCCTGGCTGACGTGACTGCTGGCAACGCTGGTTTGAGACAGAGAAAGAGGCCTCTGCGGCAACTGCCCGGTCCATAGGAAATGAAGAAGAAAATGGGAGAGGAAATTCGGAGATCAATAGAAGCCTGTGTGGGTATCGCAAGATTTGCACACGAATAAGTAGAACATTCAATATGTTGTATTTCTTATTGTGCTCACTCGGCGCCTATATAAATGCAGACACATACGTACGCACCTGCGTTGCTTTGCATACATAGCACGCACCGACAAACACACACTTTCGTTGCAATACATCTAAGGTAATACCTCTGCAGCAACATCCTTATGACGACACATGCTAAGCACAAGACGACACATGCTAAGCACCGGAACAAACATACAGACAAACAGTCTGCAGCGATGATCACCACCATCACCATCAATACATCATACTGTACCTGTGTGTGCGGGAGTGGTATTTTTGCGTATCGCTTCACCACGCTGGAATACGCGTGTGACTCGGCGCCGCGCGGTTTTCGGCGCCCTGATATATGAGACAGTGGCGTACGCATCTGTCGACCGCAGTCGTTTTCCTCATTCCATCTAGACTTTTCCGTTTGGTACACCTTTGATGGGAGGCTTCTGTCATAGTAGCGGTTGGTAGTTGAATCCGTACTCGGTCCTTCAAGTCCGATCTTCGAGTCTGGTTTCTGAGGGCGGATCCCACAGGCTGAACTTTGATGCCTGGTAGTACCCTTCGTATTCGCATACGCCGTGGTGTTTTCACATATATTCCCATTTACCTTTGTGTTTTCGATATCATCTTCGTCCAAAAATAGGTTCTCCCCGTTCCCATATACACCATCAAGATCGATCGCAGGCAGCGCAAGTGGTAGCTTCTTGAACTGATGCCGTGAACGTTTCTTGGCTGCCAGCCAATAAAAACATATGTGAATCGATACGCGACCGTAGAAACGAAGTAGTATGTCAAGTTGTCCATGAACAAATCAATATGGATATATTTCGACATGCATCTGAACATGTT
>NW_014038509.1:0-1941 GCF_001186125.1 Sphaeroforma arctica JP610 | reverse complement strand
GTGTGTGTGTGTGTGTGTGTGTGTGTGTGTCTGTGTGTGTCTGTGTATTTATCGTGACAATAGATACCTTAATATGGTAAATACCTCTTGTAAGTTGTGAGCAAAGTGTATATGAACTGAGATCTTGGTTGAGGCAGTGGGATTGGCTACCGTGTTTTCATTGTACTAAATACTGGTATATCCAATCTGTGGAAAGTGACCACTGCTGCTTGATTGTCATGAATATTTGAAATATAGTAACTGTGAATTGCTGTTTTGCACGATCTATGCGCATCTAGTATGTATTTGTGAGAGTATTGCTGGCAGATTCTAGTGCAGAATATATTTGTGCACGTTCGATTCGACTGGAATTTAAACAACACAGTCGAGTAACTGAAACTACCGTTTTATCGTCGCCACATAATATCAGTCATTATGAAAAATTCGTTAATTGAACCCATTTCGCAAGCATACCTGCTGAAGTAGCGTGAGTTATGCGGGAGTGTGTCTGGTGTTGTTTGCCATTCGTCCCATCGTCGGAATCTTCGCAGTGTGCGTCGTCACCCTCGGAATCATCGACCAGTACATTGTCGAACAGTACCATCCTCAGTATACTTATGATACTTTTAATTAGTATACATTATACTTCATATAGTTAGTGTTTATACCGTGTACTTAGTATGCTCAGATACTAAATATATATATATATATATATATATATATTGCTTCTAGTGAGTCGACCTTCTTTCAATACACACGAAAGCGATATTTACATATTTTTAATCGAGTTCTGAGCAAGTTGCTATATAACCGACCCAGGGCTTTTTGGCGCCAAAAAAATTTATGTCGTATATATTTTCCGTTTCAAATCAGGTTTTACTCTTCTTTCGAGAGAGCGTATTTCACATTGTACTAAAAAAAATTATAAACGCGAAATATTGATGCATGTATGTGTGTACTGTACATACTGTACTGCTCGGAGTTGTTCTACAACAGAAAGAGCGTATTTAGAACATCTTTTATTTTAAATTGTGGAGGGGTAATTTTTTTTAAATTAAAAAGAGAAGTACGGCTGGGATGCCGTAGGACTGAAAGCGTGTACTTATGGGGGACGACTCCGTGTTGAAAAACATATTGAAATCTACATTATGAAAATAGACCAATGTTTGTCTTTTTTATTTTAAAAAACAAAACCTGTCCGAACACAAAAACGTATTTACTTTCTACGACCCAGGGAGGGTCTACAAATGGGTAAAGATCGTACCAGACCGAATACAGGTCACCAATAAAAGAAATGGGGACTACACATCTAAATACGCAGAGAGTTGAACATATATAGCCTAATCATATGTAGCTCTACTGTAATATTAATTTTTATACTTACCGCTTCCCATGCTTTGTTGAAGCTCGTAACTCCTGTATAAGAGCGTCGTACAATCAGGAAGTAATAATAATATATGCGCAAATATCAATAAACAACATATACGTAGTAAACGATACGTTTCAAAGAAATAACATGAACGTCCTTCGAAGAGCTGTGCAAGAGAATGCTCGCAGGTCGTTCCTACGAGGTGGTGCCGAGGAATTTTCACCCAAACAGAATGGATTTCTCTTTAATGAGAAGGTATGTATGATTGGACACTTTGTGCCTATGTATAAAAAGAGGTGGCTACTGTGATAAGGATATAAACTCGTACAGTATAAAATTACATATGCTATTATGTTGGCAAGTATATGTATATATATATTTATATATATATATAAATAAATATATATATATATATTTATATATTTATATATATATATACATATCTATATCTATATCTATACCTATATATATATATATACATAAATATATATATATATGTGTGTGTGTGTGTGTGTGTGTGTGTGCGTATCTGTCTGCCTGTCTGTCTGTATATATGTATGTCTGTGTCTGTATACATATATATATATATGGGT
>NW_014038510.1:5439-9082 GCF_001186125.1 Sphaeroforma arctica JP610 | reverse complement strand
TATATATGTGTGTGTGTGTGTGTGTGTGTGTGTGTGTGTGTGTGTATGTGTATGTGTGTGTGTGTGTGTGTGTGTGTGTGTGTATGTGTGTGTGTGTGTGTGTGGGTGGGTGGGTTAGGGTTTAGGGTTTTTTTAATTACTAAATACGCTGATCTTAAGAATCAGTTAGCTACTATTATGAAAGACTTGACTGTCGAACATGTAGATCAATTAGAAAGATCAGGAAAACATACACAGCGCTTACGCGAGCATGCTTCCCCGGGCACTACTGAAGCCCTACAGAAGTGGACAGAACGTCGACAGGCAATTACGCCCAAAGACTCAAGCTCGACACCTGAGTCATATGATCCAGAGGTGCACAGCGTCGATATACTGCCAAAAGAACAGGCTAATCATTCGCCTGTCCTGACACCCGGCCGTGAGTCACCTGTCCTCAAAGGTATTATAGACCGAAAAGTAAAGAGATATACTCCGCCACTTGTACCCAATTGGGAGGATAATCGTCGGAAACCAGTTAAGACTGGGTATGTTATTTCGACGCCAAGGGATATTAATCATCCCCGCAGACGTGTGAACGATGTCGAGTTTAATCGCTTCGACCGCACGGCTTTACACCAACCCGCAAAGGATTTCCATTCTGACGAGGTGACCGACCTTAATAAATCGGTCGACGATTATACCAATAAAATGGAAGTCGCCCACGCTGCGCATCATGCTGATGACGTAGCATACTATGCGAATATTATTGCGATTAAGCAAAAGCGCATAGACCAACTACTTCAGGCCCAACGTGGACAAGACCACAGGGACAACCAGAAGTACAAGGGACAGATCAGTCGACTTAAGTCGAACTGGGATGCCAACATCAAGCAGGTCGAGTTTATAAACAACCATGACCTCGACACGCTAACTCGTACGCTTAATGCGTTTACGGTCATGCTGGAGACGAATGATATCGCTCCCCAGCAATGGATCTCTGTCTTAATGCAGACATTTGACCCTACAGGGACCAGTTATCTGATCCTGCAGCGACACCAGCATGAGCTAGACACTTGTCGTGACTGGCCAGCTGTGTGTTGGTTGGTCACATCCTTGTTAAGTAAGGATATGCGTAGCCCTGGGCTAAGTTCAATTTTAAATGAACCAGCCGAGAACACGCCCATTCAGAGTTATATTCTGAAGTTAGTTGCCGACCTGAAACGTCCCGATATAACAAAGGACAAGGCACAGCGATGGTACGAATTCCTGGTTATGCACGTGTTCTGTAAGAACATAGGGAATAACGACCGTGAGAGTCTGTACACCGAGTTGCGACGTAAACACGCGACTGAGGCTCGAGACAAGGGACATGAAACAAAGTTTTATCTATCCCGACTTACATGGGAACAGTTTTATGATACTGTATCCACTATTTTTCCCGCACATCGAGTAACATCGAAAGGAAAAGCGGCTGTTAAGAAGCCGCGGGAGCTCACCGATCACGGGTACGTATCCAGGCAGACCTCAAACGAGAGACCCCAACATACACGTGCTCGCGAATCCACTTTAACCACGCGACCCAATAAACGGGCACGCGCAGGAGCGAGGGACATGGAACCTCCATTTAAAGAGATTAAGAGATGTACCGACGCCCAGTGTGGGTATGACATGTACCAGTTAACCCCTAACGGTTATTGGAATGGTAGACATGCATCCACCTGTACACACTTTCTTACTAAGTGTGACAAGTGTGAGAAGACCAATGGTTATCACTCTAAGTCTTGTGACCGAAAGCCCAACATTAAGTTGGAGTGACGGTACTACCAGGTACAATCATTACACAGACAATACAACGACTCTTTAGATGAGCGTGTAATAATCCCTGTATATTGCAATGTAAATAAAATCCTTGCGTTGATTGATCCTGGTTCAGATATTTCATGTATATCCGATCGCTTTGCATTAATGAAAGATATCGAAAGGAGTACACAAACAACTCATCTCATTTTAGCTGATGATAAAACTGCTACGTGTGATACCATCGCCACAAATGTTAAAATCTCCCTGGCCGATGATAGGAGTATCACTACTCAAGCTGTGATAGTTAAGATGTCACAGAAGTACGACATTATAGTCGGAATGAGTGATTTACTCACTCTAGGTATAACCGTAACTGGTCTACCAACTAACATAGATCCATTAAAGGATCAATCAGACGATAGCTGTCTGAATCCATATAAGCCCCCGTCAGACACAGTCAAGGCATTAATACCTGACTTTGCGGACAATATCATGGATCTGATTCTTGTTAATAAGAAAATAAAGGTCACAGATTGGGCAAAATTCCGTTTTAACGACGGATATGTCAGCCTTGACTTAACCAAGGTGGACTTTACACAGTTTAAGTGTCCCTCAAGGAACTATGTATCCTGGAGACACGAGGCTGTTGTAAAAGAACAAGTTGAGAAATGGCTAGCAGATGGTGTGATAGAAATTAACTATCAACAAACGCCAGTTAACTTGGCACTGCTAGCCGTAGACCAACATAACTCTGACGGATCGTTTAAGAAAGTCAGAGTATGTTTAGATATGAACACGCCGCATTAGTCAGATGAGTCCTTAAGAGACTCAATGAGCAAAACTTCAAGATTAACGAGAAGAAATGTCACTTCGAAATGAGCGAAATACAGCTCTTAGGCTACTATATATCTGGGGAAGGTATTAAGATTGACCCCGGTAAGGTAGAACACCTGTTAGATTGGCGAACACCAACTACAGGAAGAGATGTTAACAGCATGTGTGGGTTTGTAAACTTCTTTTCAGATGGAGTACCACACTTAGCTGACTACCTTAAATCTTTTGGACACTTAAGATGTCATAAAGGCAAACTAGGAGACTTGTGGACTAAAGAGTGTGATGACGCATTTAAAGCGCTCAAACACACAGTCCAACAAGCCCCAGTTGTACAAGGGCCAGTCGATGGCGTGCCGTTTGAAATAGCAACGGACGCATCAGACTTAGCCTTAGGAGGAGTATTATTTCAGGTTATAGATAACAAACCTAGATATATACAATTCTTTAGTCGAGCAATGAATGCTTCACAGTTGAATTATCCAACTGTTAAACAAGAGCTATTAGCCATAGTCGCAGCTCTAACATACTTCCGAGACTACTTATACGGAACAGCATTTACGCTGATGTGTGATCAGAAATCTCTTCAATATATAAAAGAGATGAAACCCGACTCGCAATTACTGAGTCACTGGCATGATACAATATCAAAGTTTGATTTTGATATAAAACATCTGCCAGGTATACACAACCATTTACCGGATATGTTATCACGCTTCGTACCGGACTTTAATAAATCCGTACGTGAGTTACTAGCCACTGACTGGAAGTGTAATCCCAGGTGGTTTGAACTGGCTCAAAAGATATATGGGCCACATACCATAGATATGTTTGCTGCACATCAAAATGCACAACTATCGAATTACAGGACTTTAAATCATCCTATGGAAGACGCCTTTCAAATACACCTCTCCCAACATAATGCGTGGGCTAATCCACCATGGCCGTTAATTGCCCCGCTATTAAATTATGTTCATATACATAAAGCTACCATCACATTGTGTTGCCCATTACGGAGTAAAGATCCATGGCT
>NW_014038510.1:2189-3823 GCF_001186125.1 Sphaeroforma arctica JP610 | reverse complement strand
ATAATCAAGATTATTTAAAAGCCTTTAATCGAAAATGGCGTAAACGCCTGCATAAGTCACAAGCTAAAAAATATTGTATGTTTCCATCGTCTGAAGGAACGGAAGTTATAACCTATCCGCCTACAGCATTTATCCCGAGCTTTAATGCTCATCCTTCATATGTGCTTAAGACACTGAAGCGTAAGGAACCTCCAGTCGACCACCACGGACCTACTGGACCTAAGCCCAAAACTCACAGGGTAACCGAGAACACTTAGCTTCTCCGCCTGAGAAACATTAACTATATGTTATGCTACTCAATGTTTCGACCCGTTATTCCTTTCTCGCTTTTTGACCAATAATCAGCTTGAGTGATCAACTTGCTTCTCTTGGGTCTCAGCTGGGTGGGGGCTGTGTAATAAGCCGGGCCTCCACATTAGACTCTATGTATAAACGTACTCTTAAGCAGTACGCAAACTATAAACGTACTCTTAATAGTACGAGGAACTTAAGTTTCCTAAATGTACTCTGAATAGTAAGAGGAACTTAAGTCTCCTTTATGTGCTCTTAATAGCACGAGGAACTAAAGTCTCCTAAAATGTTTTTTAATGGTTTTATTAATTAAACCTTTTCCATTTATCATATCAGATATTTGGATGAGGCCATTAAAATGCCTCAGTAAAATACCAAACATAAAAGAGTTGGTCGAGTTCTATTAATAGAGCTTTATTTACTTTCCAATTTTATTTATATCTGAATACTTCGATAGCGAGATGGCTCAACCGAATATAGGTTTCTAAGGACTATTAACGTTACCTAGTTGATCCTCCGATAAGACAACCAGATGTGCCAGTCTGATGAAGGTTAAGTCGGTAGTTCTTGATAGTGGCAAGTTATTGGTTCAGACAATAACTAAAGACGTCAAGAGTATTTTTATTTATATATATTTTTTCTAAAGATAGGATTTTATGAGTCTATCGGATTCGCCCCAGAATAGAGCGACAACGAAACACTAAATAAAATCCCTTCGGCGGAAACAGTACTGAGAGGATTATATATAGGCAATGTCTCAGCCTCACAATCCCTCAGAATATTGCTGTTTTCACGAGGCAAACCTAACTTTATTAAACGTCTCATTTCTCTTATTTATATCGATATTTACACGATAAATATAATTTTCCTACGCGTTTATTTATTCTAAGGCATTAGTATCGCCTTTATTAGACCGAATCTTACAAGACCGACTTTTACAATACTGTTGTCGCTCCAATGGGCATGCCAACCTCCACCAGCAAGTCATCCTCCACCAGCAAGTCATGAAGACGAGGTAGCACATACTCGTCAGCATCATTCAACTCCGTCGCATTGGCTAAAAAGTCTATCCGCTGCTTGATCTCCATAAAATACGCTTGCACCGACGCAATATAATTCTTGCGTTGCTGCTCCTTAAACTCATTTCTGTGAATCGCACGCAAGCCAAGATGGCTTCGTAGCGAGTTGAGTTTTAAGTTCTGCGGCATTCGCACATCAAGTCTCCGCCTCTTGCTTCGAACTTGTGTGCGCTGCGTTTTCGCCCGCTTACCCGGTCAAAAGGCAAGGACTTCACCACTAAGAGATCCATGGGACAAAATACCGAGTCCCCCCCCCCCCCCCCC
>NW_014038510.1:0-1642 GCF_001186125.1 Sphaeroforma arctica JP610 | reverse complement strand
ACAAAGAACTCCGAAACTAGACTAGGAGTGGCACTTGAATCCACATATACCTCAGCATCTGTACCCTGGACAGCACCCTGAATAACACTACCTCCCTTTGCTTTCTCTTCGATAGCAGCACCCAGCGAGCCTTCCAGTCACTTGTTTCCTTTACGGCACTTAGCAGCTATGTGCCCTAGTTTATGACACTTGAAGCACTTGATCCTGCTCATCAGTTCCCTGAAAACTGTAATAGCGGGCCTCCACATTAGACTTTGTGTTATAAACGTACTCTTAAGCAGCACGTAAATTATAAACGTACTCTTAAGCAGCACGTAAATTATAAACGTACTCTTAATAGTACGAGGAACTTAAGTTTCCTATATGGTTTTTAATGGTTTTATTAATTAATACCTTTTCCTTTTTTCATATCAGATTTTTGGACGAGGCCATTAAAAGGCCTCAGTAGAATACCAAACATAAGAGTTGGTCTAGTTCTATTAATAGAACTATATTTACTTTCCAACTTTATTTATTTCTGAATGCTTCGGTAACCTGCATAGTGCATAGCCTCTCTACACTAGAGGGTAAGACAGAACACTACTCTAAGAGAGTCCTACGGACTTGTCCATCATGAGAGAGAGGACGATAGAGCGGGCGGGCTATGATCTGTGGCTTTTTATTATTTTTGTTTTTGTTTTTGTTTTTCGTCCTGTGAATATGTAATTTGATATTTTATATAAAAACATTCTTTATCGCAAAGTTAGATCGCAGATGTGTGTCATCATTTTACAATCTTTTTCTTTGAACCTATCCATTTGTTGTTGTTGTCCGAGAGTATGTATACGCTTTCCAACCCCCCTGTGCCTTGTTGTATTCAAATAACAGATAAAGGTCATACGATTGAACCAGCAGAATTACGACCGGTACTTTATTGATACAACTTGTTGTATTTAAATAACAGATAAAGGTGATCCGATTGAATCAAGCAGAAGTACTACCGGTACTTTATTGATACAAACAAGATGGCCTCTGTAGATCTGTCCACAAACGGCAAGGACATCGTGTCTGCATACCAAGACATCATTTCCTCAACTTCGTCGACGGACTGGTACGTTCGATTGGTGGTTCGCTTAAGTATGCAACATGTCTACATAGAGACTTCGGTTAATTTGACGCGAGATTGTTGACAACACATTAACTGCTTAATTTATCGATAAACCCCAGAGGCGCCCGTGTTGCACGAGTTGTTGAGCGTTTCGCTTTGTTTGGTCTCTATATGTGTAAGGCAGGGTTTGAAGGCTCTCGTTCTTTGAGATGGTCAGCCATTTGAGCTGTACTAGCAGTCATGTTTATTATACTCGCTAAATATTGCGAATCTTCTGACTCGACAGTGCTCCTCGATTTTACATTTCCTAATATAACGTGTACGTATGTATCAATACAGCGCTGCACTGATATATATGCTTAACATACCATCCCCAATCAGATATACGCCGTTTATATGCGTCGAAAGGAACGTATTTGGCTATATATATATATATATATATATATATATATATATATATATATATATATATATATATATATATATATATATATATATATATATATATATATATATATATATATATATATGTATGTGTGTGTGTGTGTGTGTGTG
>NW_014038511.1:5268-9083 GCF_001186125.1 Sphaeroforma arctica JP610 | reverse complement strand
TATATATATATATATATATATATATATATATATAATATATATATATATATATATATATATATATATATATATATATATATATATATATATATATATATATATATATATATATATAGTATCACTTTACTATTATACCGTATTATAGCGCATCACCCAATCACGCGTTTCTCACTCTCTGGCCTGTATTCCAACCATTGTAGGTGCTACTGAGACTAGACCACACGCGATTTATAGGCGATCAAGCCTGTACAGCGGACACTAAGTTGTTTCTTATGGAGAACATCCCACTCGACCGAAGTATTATTACTGTCATTGCCGGAACTCGACGGTCATATGTAAGTGTTTGACTGAACGTACCCCACCTGTGTGATCCTGTCCGTATTAGTTATGTTCTCATTTCGCCTGTCCTTTTTTGTCTCTAACAAACCGGCTTATCCATTTGTCCTTATTTTTCTTACCCTTATTTGTCCTGTTCTTTTTCGTCTGTAGCACAGAGCTCATCCAGTTGTCCTTGTCAATCCTGTCACTATTTGTCCTTTTCTTTCTCGTCCCTAACCTATGGCGTATTGACTTGTCCTTATCGATCCTGTCCTTATTTGTCCTGTACTATTTCGGCCCTGCAGTTCGGGTGCGGTCTGACGGCGACCAGTCGCGTGGGCAAAGGAGGGGGGCTATTAATAGAACACACCAATACAGATATAACCCACACCAGCAGCACCAGCGGACCCCATGCGCCTAACTATGAGATGGGACTCAGAGAGGGCGAGTGGGTGCTCATAGACTGCGTGACAACTCAGAGTGCACTCGTGTAACAGGCGTGTGCGAAGGGCATGGTAGAGCATGTCAATGGTATGGTGTCTGGGGATGTGTAGGGATGTCATGCTACGTATACATACACTATCGTATCAGGTATACATACACTATCATATTACATGTACATACATACTACATATACATACATACTATATATATATATATACATATATATATATACTACATACATTGGTATGGTATCTGCTGATATCTATTGATATGTGCCAATAGAATGTGGTCTCTGTGTGCGTACTACAAACATATACATACATACTACATACACATGCGCTGTCACGTTACATATACATACATACTACATACACATCGATTGTCACGATACATATACATACATACTACATACAAATGCACTGTCACGCTACATATACATACAGACTACATACACATGCACTGTCACGTTACGTATACATACATTTTCACACTACATATACATACACGTTCTCTATACATATTTATATACGTTTTTACGACATATAAATACACTGTCATACTACATATGCATACACTGTTACACAACATATATATACACTGTCAACTACACGTGTAAACTTATCTCTTTCTCGCCCTGCTGTCCTATCTAGGTATCTACGATGTGCTTATCCCCCAAGCATACAGTCACGTGCCCAAGTTCAACGATCCCACTCTGTGTGGGTGGGCATATGAGCACCCACTGCACTCCACATACATGTGGAAGGACTACCTGGCTGGAAAACGGGTGCAATGGTTCCCTGCGGCCCACCTACGCAACAGTTGGCTGCACCACATGGGCGATAGTATTGATCGCTGGATGTTCAAATTTACTATGAGATATGTCCTAGACGAAGAGCTGGGCGAAAAGGGCCAAGTACTCTTGGTAAGAAACATGCACACACATACACACAAACACACACACACACTCATATATATGGCTCTAAACTGACTACATATCCTGCTTACGTACAGGTTAGGGAGCTCGCTCAAAATGTACAGAGGACGTCAAAGAGTGTGCACTAGATAACGGTTGTGTATGAGTGGTTCAAGCCAACGTTCCATACTACATTGGTAAAATTAGGTTATACCCAATATGTCTGTGTTCGTACGCATGCTCAGGGAGATACCTGCATTTGAATTCTATGACCCTAGAACTACCTGTCTACACTTATAATATACCACTCATCTGCGTGGAGTGTCGGAAACTAGCTAAAGGCATGTCCACATGCCACTTGTATCTCGTTCTCTAGCCCAACTACATATACCTATCTACTTACCTACTTAGAGTCGAATATCTTGATTCAAGTCTGCAGAGTATATCCAAGCGGTTGCACTATGAGGTGACGGGGTGTTCATAGCCCAATTCCAGCCATCCGTACTATGCCCAATACCTGTATACTGTGGCCATAACCGACATCATACGCAAGCAAATACACACCAACACATGTATATATATATATATATATATTTCTAGCCATAATCAGTATCATACACAATTATATACCTACACATACCTCTCATCCCCAGGTCCTTCTCTCGTCCTCAGGTTAGGTACCTTGATCCAAGTCTGCAGAGTCTGCTCAAGCGTGTGCACTACGAAGTGACGGTGTATTCGTGGCCCCTTGCCAACGTGACCATCTCCTTTGCGCCGTTTTCGCGGCTCGTTCGCATTGATGGGCTGAGTGCGTTCACTGACTCAGACACCCGAACAGGCAGGAGATATCCAGATAGGGTAGGTGGAGTGTATGAACAGGTGGTAGGTATCCGGATTGTGTAGGTGTAATATGTGAACAGGCGGTAGACTGGAGGATAGGCTTATCGATGTATGTTTGTTTAATGAGTGCACACACATGATTGATTGCATAAATATTGTGTGGTGGAATGTTCAGCGCATATATGTGGGTGTGCATGTGTCTTATGTATGTCGTATGCGACTTATATGTATCGTATGTCTTATGTGTGCCGTTTGTGTCCTATGTGTGTCGTATGTCATTTATGTGTCGTATGTAACTTATATGTATCGTATGTGTCTTATACGTGTCGTATGTGTCTTATACGTGTCGTATGTGTCTTGTGTGTGTTGTATGTGACTTATATGTATCGTATGTGTCATATGTGTGTCGTATGTGTCTTGTGTGTGTTGTATGTTACTTATATGTATCGTATGTGTCTTATGCGTGTCGTATGTGCCTTGTGTGTGTTGTATGTTACTTATATGTATCGTATGAGTATTATGCGTGTCGTATGTGTGTTGTGTGTGTTGTATGTTACTTATATGTATCGTATGTACCTTACGCGTGTCGTGTGTGTCTTGTGTGTGTCGTACGTTACTTATATGTATCGTATGTGTCCTATGTGTGTCGTCTGTGTCTTGTGTGTGTTGTATGTCACTTATATGTATCGTATGTGTCTTATGTGTACCGTTTGTGTCATATGTGTGTTATGTGTGTCTTATGTGTTTGGACACTGACTCTGAGACGTGCGCGTTAGAATATGAGCACATGAGCCTCCGTAAACCAATTATACTGAATCCTTATCATTTGCAGAACTATTACTTTCAAAACTATAAACATATACATGACCAATTCATCCTCAATCCTAAATATCTATTTGACCAATTCATCCTCAAATACCATGTGATCAATTCTTTCTAAATGTTAGACGTACACTCAATCAATTCCTAAACTACACATGACTAGTGCTAAACATACCTATGCATATTCTTAAGCTACTTGTGACTATTGCTTCAACTGCAATGGTTAGTTTGTGCACACTCTTTGGGCTCTGGTGGTCCCGTTGACGAAGATGGCACAGCCCTCAGTCATTGTGCTCTCATGGGCAATCCATCCCATCGCCTACGAGTTTGATATTAAGGGATATATCGATTCCGCCACGGAGGTACGTGAATTGTTTATATATATAGGAATGTACATATATATTATATATATATATATATATATATATATATATATATATATGTGTGTGTGTGTGTGTGTGTGTGGTTATTATTATTA
>NW_014038511.1:0-4450 GCF_001186125.1 Sphaeroforma arctica JP610 | reverse complement strand
ATGCATATATGTATATATATGTAAATATGTATATATGTATATGTACATATGTACATATATATATATATATATATATATATATATGTGTGTGTGTGTGTGTATTTATATATGTATATATATAAATATATATATATATTTATATATAAATATACATGCGTACTACTTATATGCCATCTTATAAAAGCTTCGCAATTACACAATTATCCTCATAAGACTATATATATATATGTATAAACTACTTACATGACTGTATATACATACATAGTTTCATACTTGCTACTTATAAGACTATATATAAAAGGATACATACCTACTTATGAATATATATGTACATAGATATATACTTACTACTTATAATAATAGTCTTATGCTAACGAACCCTTGCTTCCGGCCCCCTCGGCCACTCCTCGTTCAGGCTGACAGAGTCCTGAGCTTACTTTAATTGCCCACCTATTTATCCCCATGCACCAGCGCCACTTAACTCACTCGCCAGCTCAGCACAGTACTAGTAGCGACGGTATATGCACTATGCACCACGTACAGAACATACCAACCACCCACCGTGCAGCCTAGTACATAGGCCCAATTGACTTGGACGTTCATTGCCGAGCTCATAACCTCCTTCAGTGTGTTGAATACTCGTTGTGTCACTTGAAGCAGAGGGGTGTGGAAGGGCACACATCGATGTTGTCCCTGTTAAATGACAGATAGTCGACTCTACCCAAGGCTGTTTCCCGTGCCCAATGTCTTGTACTGATTGGGGTTGCTGCTGCTTCCTATTCTCATCCCAATTCAGTGCCACGAATGATGCGCGCCACTTTCAGGACCGACAGGCGTGTTTTGGGACAAAAGTGCAACTGAACCAGGCCAATATGTGGGTCAACAAAATGGTCGCCATCATTGAGCGACACAGAGACAATCGCACTGATACACCGTAGCATACAACCACAACCATGTTGTCAATCTGTACATCAACAGCAGTTTTCGAACAAACAGCACACAACACAGATACACACAGTACAATTGTACAGGGTAATTTGTGGGTCAGCACACCGACGAGAGCTATTGAACGGTACACAGATATCCGCATTGATTAATCTGATGCGCTCAGCGTGTTTGCATCCCCAGGCAAAACGGTATACTTGTACCGCACTACACAGCTATTAAAAACCGGTATTAACGCAGGATAGCAAACAGTGTATCTACATCGGGATAACAGATAAGAGAATTGTAGCCGTTGAAAGGAACAGAAATCAGTTTATCGAGATCAATAGACGGTACAGAGAAAATTAAATTGTTCAACCTAACGCAGATAGTGCACGTGTAATATCTATTATCGGGAATAATGGAATAGTAAGAATCTCGAACGGTACAAAAGAGACAAGGTCGCCAAGATATCTAACAACCCAATTTACCAACACAGCGACATCTATTCAAGAGAGGCTGTGAGATACTGTGACGATAAAAGTCACTAGAGGGCACGAAGACAAAGCAATTAAGGTCACTAGATATACAGGTACTACCCCTGCTATTGCGAATCGTACAATTGCATCAATCTATTCCTGGATCAATATTGCATAGTAGAGAGAGACGTTGAAATTTGGATAGCACACTACAGTGCACAGTCACACACACACACACCTACTGTGCTTTTTAATACTGATACAGCAACAAAAAGCTGAGTGCGTATCACGTCCCACACCCATCAATTGCATAGAGTATGTATTTACTATTTAGGTTCCTCATTTGTTTTTATAAAAAACTTACAAACAATAATATATTTATTTATGTATTTATTGTTGTATTTTAGGAGGCTATGATTTAGATTGTAAATACTTGTCTTTTTGTTTTTTAAAAACAATTATACAATTATACATACATATACATACATATATATATATTATATAAAATAAAACGGCAAGAATATAAATATTTGGTTTTTATGAATAAATAATAATTTATCAAAAAGATACCAAATTTTTGTTGTTGTTTTTAAATATAAAAACGACATTCAAAACAAAGCGAAATCTTGAAACCACCGTCAAATCTAGCCACCTACACAAACAAACATTTGTTTTTATTGTAATTTTATGTAGCTTATTTGATTTGATTTTGAAGGGCATAAAAATATAAACAACAAAAAATCCGTTGGCGTTTTGATTTTGCAGGTGATGATCTTTGAATCTTTATTCTTTTGAGTTTTCAGGTCTGTCGGGCTGACGGGCTGTCGGCTGGGATTCGGAAAGCGATGCCGGAAGAACTGCACAGTGCTCACTACACACTACACAGTACACAGTACACAGTACACAGCACACTGCACACTGCTAAATAAAGGCTCATAACGTTATGGGGGTACAGGATAGAAGTTGAACGTAAACGCATACTTATTCTATTTTATAAAAACGTTAAACTGGTATAATGTGATCAGAAGAGCCTACCTAAGTTCTCTTATAGGACTGGCTCGTATGGTGAAAATGGTACACACCTAAAACTATTTAGACACGGAAGTTGCACCTATGAGCATAAAAAGGACCGCACATGGAATGAAAGCTGAACGTAAACGTATTTTTATTCATTTTATAAACGTTTAAACGGAAATGGTTTGAGGTTATTATTGACAGCACAGTGCAAACTTCTAAAAAGTAGTAAAAACGGGGTTTCAGTTGAGTTGGAACTTTAAAGTTTGAGCTTCGAAAAATAAAAGATGTCCTCCAACTCAAAGTCAACTTTCGGAATTTCGGATCGAAAACTCTTATTTTCCGGCTATAAACGTACTTTGAAATGCCGCAGCACATTTCAGAAGAATTGATTCCGATATCATTGACCAATAAATTTCAAAATCCATATATGTATAGCCTTCTAAATAAATTCAATACTCATAGTCAGCTATAATATTTACTAATTTAGTAAATATTAGACATAAATCATAATTGATAATACACCCCTGAAAAGGCTAAAAATCAAAATCAGCGGGTGTTCGACTCCCAGAGTCCCAAGTCTCCAAATTTAGAACATAGAAACTGAAGAAAAAAATGAAGAAAAAAATACTCTAAATAGTATACTTTAGACATAAGACTTTTTTTTTATCAGAACTCTCACTAGATACTTTCTGAAATACTCTAACTTGAGTAAATACTAAACATACCAAATAAAAACTCGCCTTAGAGTAGAGAGAGTAGAGACTAGAGACTACTAGTAGAGTACTCTAAGAGACTGTAGAGACTAGAGAGAGAGTGTGTGAGATAGACTGAGAAGTGACAGCCGTGAGGCCGTGACTGACAGCTGACTGACTGCGTGTGACCGACTGACCGCGTGTGTGTGAACTTCACTGTGAAGAGTGAAGGCTGGAGGTAGAAAGAGATCTTGAAGTCTCGAATCCTGTTTTCGTTAAAATTCTTAGTTTTTATTCGTAGCGTACGTTGTCAGGCGGAAATTGAACACGGAAGCACTTCACAGCGATTGGCTTCCATCTGAGCTACCATATCTGTACGTTTTCTTATTGCACTTTGGGAAAGCACATGATTCTTTTTTCTTAATTAAGAATCTGAACCCAATTCCTATTAATCCTTTAACCCAAAATCCGCAGAATCCAAAACTTAAACCCCTTTTTTTTTTCGTTACCTGATTATTAATTAAGAATAAGATATTAATCGTCAAAGCGGTGGTTCTTCATAATAAATTCCTAACGCGTACTTCTTATTTCTTAATTAAGCCAATTTTCTGTTTCAAGATAATTTCTTAATAATGAACGACATAAAGTGAGACAACATCCATTTTTCTTAAATATTATTTGGCGCTTGTGTACACAACTACACATGTGATGGAGATCTTATCCCTACAATAATTAAATACATACTAAAATACAAATTTATCTGACCACAACTTCAAAGCTTTGCTCATTATAAATCATCAATAACTATTCACAACGAACAAGTAGGACAAGATTATAGCATGGTCAGTGGACGAAATCTTTTTTCAAAGTGGAGACCATATACGCCACAAATGCTCGAGATCCTCAATACGTGTCCAAAGGTATAGCAGGCCATATTGAGATATCCCCCTTATTGACAGAAACTACGATCCGATTCTGATGGATACATTTATGAATCAATCTGTCGAGACTATTGTGTACGGATGATAGTATAATAAGTCTAGCAAAAGACTACAACGTAACTGTCTTCGACTGGTATACTCGGGTGAGATGCACAAGATCTGTGTCTCGAGAATCCTCCACGGATATAAATGAACATCTACAAATTGGAGATACAGCATGTATAATTATGTATGTATGCGCTAACTGCGACAACAATGAAACAATAACAGTTGCAGTGATAGGTCTGACTAGCCAGGGAAAAATCATTTTTGTTAGAAATGATGCTTGTTTTTAAAATACAACATCCAATATCAATGAAAATATGTAGATAAAACTAAGAAGAAAAATAAAGTAAAA
>NW_014038512.1:5301-9085 GCF_001186125.1 Sphaeroforma arctica JP610 | reverse complement strand
TTAAATATATATATATATGTATGTTAAATATGAACATATATATATTGTAGGCCTGTCGCATGCACATGTACGAGTGAGTATCTGCACACAGCGGCACATTCAATTGGTGACTGATGTGATGTCTGCGTAACCAAACGTTTCCATCATATTTGATATAAACGTGCGACCGTCCAACTTTGGGGTTTTAGGGTTTAGGGTACCCCTAAACCCTAAATTCTAAAACTGTTGGCTACTTTCCCTTACATTCCAATATGTGCTTATATAGGCTTATATGTATTGTCATATGTTCAAACATGTGTTTATAACGCGTTAATTTCCCATACCTGTGAGATCACACCCCACCAGCTCGAATGTCAGGGACTGAATGCACGTGGCATTGCTAGGCATAAAGATACATTCATCAGTTACACTCCATGGCCGCGTCACCAGGGCGTCGTCCTGGCGACCAAGAGAACAAGATAAAAATAGAAACCAATCAGAAAGCCCGACCAATAACACAAGATAAAAATAGCAGCCAATCAGAAAAAAATTGTGAGGTAATAGCAACCGGACGGCGAATTGAATAACGAGGACATAGTTCACGGAGACCAGTTGAATTCTGGGTTGAGAAAACGTGTATGCCCTTGAGAGTGTATTGGGTTGGTTAGCGAATGCGCACTGCGGGAATAATACTTTAAGCTTCCGAAGCAAGATACTCAAATAGTCAATAGCGGTACGCAAATGGTTAATAGCGGTACGCAAGTGTTTAACAGCCGAAAAGAGAAGTGGCAGATACGGCTCATACGCCGAGGCTAGAAGGCTACTTCAGATATATTTCATCACACCAGATAAACGTAATCGTAACTTTATATATATATACACACACACACACACACACACACACACACACACACACACACATATATATAAGGAGATAAAAGTTCGCATGTGTGTATTGATACGTACCTCCAGCTCACTGGCAAACACATCTCCTGTGGCGCCAGTGGGGATGGTGAACGGTGCCATGATGAAACTGTTAACCACCACTGAGCGCACAAGGTCGTCTCGCTCAATGTTGACGTTGACTTCAAACAAGAGAGCCTGAGAAGGAAACAGTGACGGAATAAGCAGTAGCCAAATAGGCCATGAGGAAATAAGGCATGGCTGCAAAGACACTATGAAGAACCTCAACTGGGCAATCAGCGCTTGGAAAGAGAGAGCAGTGACACAATAAGCAGTAGCCAAATAAGCCATGAAAATAAGGGATGACGAAATAAGCCATGAGGAAATAAGTCATGACGAAATAAGCCCTGGCTACGACCCAACAGTTGACCCGGAGTGCCCACCTGTGGATCAGCCAACTCGTTGGTACTGGCAGTGCTTTCGCCCGAGAACACCTGCTGGTTCGCCTCATCGTAGCGGATATCATAGGACGTCGTCAGTACATACTCAAACTCATCCGACGTTGTATTGGCCAGGCCAGCCTCAAGAGCCTGTGGAATGGGCGTGTGTTGATAAGTCATGTGATGTATGATACAATTGGTGTGTCATGTGATGTATGATTCAATGGGTGTGTCATGTGATGTATTATTCAATGGGTGTGTCATGTGATGTATGATACAATTGGTGTGTCATGTGATGTATGATACAATGGGTGTGTCATGTGATGTATGATTCAATGGGTGTGTCATGTGATGTATGATACAATTGGTGTGTCATGTGATGTATGATACAATGGGTGTTTCATGTGATGTATGATACATTGGGTGTGTCGTATTAAAAAATGTGATTTATTGAACGTCGTATTGGGCAGAATGCCTTCAGGAATCACCACGACGGAATACAACCAAACGGAGAGTACAGTAATACACTTAGTTTTTTTAACAGTGTTGTTATATCAAACGAAGAGTATAGTAATACACTTAGTTTATTATAACAGTGTTGTTATATCAAACGGAGAGTATAGTAATACACTTAGTTTATTATAACAGTGTTGTTATATCGAGTGTGATATTCAGGAACGCAATAGCATACACCAGCACACAGCACAATACAATACAACACAACATAACACAACACAACACAACACAACACAACACAACACAACACAACACAACACAACACAGCACGTGCCTGGCGTCTCCGGCGTCTGCGGTTGAATATGGGTGTAAACCATGCGTCCACATACACAGGCTCTCCTGTGGTAGGCGACACCTGTGGTTGGCCGAGGGAGTCGAGGTTCTGTATGGGCAAACCCGTGGCATCATAAACCGGCACCCCGGGGAACATGACCTGTATGCGCGGCGGATGGATAGAAAAAACTCGGTTTATCGAGCGAGAAAAACCCCAGCTGGGTCGATGGTCAGTGTGAATGGTCTTCATGTGTGAAGATTGTGAGAAAGAACTAAGTTTGTAGTGAATTGCCTCCCATCCACGCACCCGGCAAGTACAACTCATGGGAAAATGTATTAACCAACGTAACAATAACAGACTGCACACGTACCTGGCCAGAGACGCTGTGAATGGTGTTATTCGCGAGGAATAGGAACAACGGCTCTTGATTCTCATTGAACATCTGTGTCTGCGTTAACGGATTGGTGATCGGCACCCACCCGTCGGCTTGCATTTGCGCGGCTACTTGCTCGGGCGTTCTGGTAGAGGACAAATAAGGAGGAGTGCGTAACCGTTGAGACAAGAGTGCTTCCCACCTCAATTATATGTGAATCGATCAGATATGCACTGGTGAAAGTAGACTCGGTACACGCCTTCAGTACACTAACACGGTCAAATCATCTCGACCAATGAAAATCCACCGATACGGACGCAGTTATATCCTCTCGACCAATCAAAACACTCCAAATGCCTGAATATCCACCACTTACAAAGCCTCCGTCTGTGCAGGCGTGTCTGCTGTGGCTGGCTCGGCCGTGTCCTGTGTTTGCGGAGTTCCTATTGGCTGTCCGTAGACGTCACTGAACAGCACCCGACCGTTGGCATCGAAGAGCGGTTGCCCATTGGCGTCAACCGCTGCAATGGGTAGCCCAGTGCTGTCGAATGCGGAGGATCCGGAGGGTAAAGTCTGAAACAAGGGTGAATAGGCATGGAGGAGTGAATAATAGAAAGGGCAATGTGGATAAGAAAGGGGATGTAGGTAGAGAATTGAGAGGAATAGAAGAGCAAGAGGTGGATAAAGAAATAAGGAAATGAAGATGACGTGAATAATACACACACACACACACACACACACACACACACATATATATATATATCAGGCGTCAACTACGCCAATTTCAGCCCCCATCACATCAGTCATAGCACACAGTCAAAAAACACACAAAAGCACACCTCCACGCACGTAGCTACTAGGCTACTCACATTACTACATCAACATACAGCACACTAACACGTATCGTTACTAAGGTAAACACATACCAGAATACCTGAATACAGAGATACAGCCAGGTATCTATGCGCACTCATGCTCGACTCAACGTGACATACCTACACACTAACTGACACACACACATACCTCGCCATAGACAGTAGCCACGCTGCCATCTGGGTGACGGAATAGCGGCAGGCCTTCAGCGTTCATAACGTAGGTGCCGTCTGTGTTGAAAAATGCGGTGAAGCCATTTGAGAGCATCTGATTGGCGGCTATTTCCGTCTCGGACAATCTGGGAGTTGGAGTATCAGAAACGTATCAGCATGTGCGTATCGGCATGTGCCTAAGTGCGCGTTTGTGTGTGAGGTGGGTGTGTCGTTGAAGATGATTCCGAGACACATACCTGTATACATACATACA
>NW_014038512.1:0-4273 GCF_001186125.1 Sphaeroforma arctica JP610 | reverse complement strand
CACACACACATACAACATACTATTATATATATATATATATATATATATATATACATATACATATACATATATATATATATATACATTGTATATATATAAATTGTATATACAATATATATACATATGCATATACATATACATATACATATACATATACATATATACATCTACATACATATATATATATACTACAAATACTACGACTGTGTGCCTACATTGGGGTTCCGTAGACATCAGCATAAACGGATTGTCCCTTAGAATCCACCATAGGCAGTCCGTTGGCATCAAAGGCGGGTATTTGGTTGCCAGCATCATCGTATGCGGGTGAGCCTGTAGGCACAGACTGTGTTGAGGTAGGTAGAAGTGCACAAGGTAAGAGAAACGCATACATTGGTCCGTTTAACTCTTGAAACAGACGCGAGTGTGTGGTCACCGGCTTTGTTGAAGCTATTATAGGTAAACAAGTCTACCGAACGTATACGAGATAGTATCTGCGACTACCATCTCAGGTTAGTGAACGACTATGTATTAGAGTACAAATGTTTGTGGCATCAAAAGCAGTAGGTGAAACTGAAACCAAAACACAACCGACGGAGACATGTACTACGAACTACAAATGACATACATATACCATACCTCCCCAGTAATAGTCACCACACCACGCTGTGCGTCTCTGAACAGAGGAGTGCCTTCTGCGTTCTTGATGTACGTGCCATCTACACTGAGGAAAGCCGTGTAACCATTCGCGATCATCTGAATGGCGGCTAGCTCTAGCTCAGATGCTCTATGTGTCGAAGAAATAAGCTACATTACATTGTATATGCGTACAACCACATATACCATTATATATATATACATATATAAATACATATATATATATATATATATATATATATATATATATATATATATATATATATATATATATATATATATATGTATATATATATGTATATCATATCTTTAGACAAGTATAATTATATAAACAAACATATTATGATATGACACTCAAAATGTATACGACGACTGTGTGCTTACATTGGGGTTCCGTAGACATCGGCGTAAACGGGTTGTCCCTTTGTATCCACCATAGGCAGTCCGTTGGCATCGAAGGCGGGTACTTGGTTGCCAGCATTGTCATATGCGGGTGATCCTGTAGGTACCGCCTATGTTGAAGTAGGTAAATGTATACATGGTGAGAATAACGTATACGTATATGAACGGAAACTGTAAAACATAGGCATCACTGCCGGTATATGAGGTAGATATACGTGCATATAAGAATTAAACGCACACTTACATTTTGAGATGCGTGAAATGTATACTATCATGCTGGAATGGTCTGTGTTGAGGTTGGTAACGGGATATAGGTTCTAAGTGGAGTGGCGCAGATAGAAGCAATTGGTATGAAAGAACGAAAGAGAGCATTGTAAATAACGACATACATCTTCCGAATTTTACATACATACATATACACGTACACATACACACACACACCTATATATATATATATTTATATATATACTTATACATACACATGCATATACTCACACATTCAAATCCATATACACACCTCTCCCCACACTGTAGCTACAGCACCCTGCGCATCTCTGAATAGAGGAGTGCCTTCTGCGTTCTTGATGTACGTGCCATTGCCATCGAAGAAAGGTGTGTAGCCATTCGCAATCATCTGCATGGCGGCTGATTCCATCTCCGATAAACTGGATGTTCATGTGCGAGCTGTGTTAGTAGATCATACGAAGAATATATATATATATGCACACACACACAAGCACACACATACACACACACATATTTATATATATATATATATACTATACCGATATGCATATATATAGGCATATATTATATATATATATATATATATATATATATATATATATATATATATATATATATATATATATATACACATACACACACACACACACACACACACACACATATATATATATAAATATATATATATACATATACACTTATATATATACATATACACAAAATACATATATATTCTAAGTAGAGCTGTCAAAGCATGTGCTTACATTGGGGTTCCATAGACATCGGCGTAGACGGGTAATCCGTTTGAGTCTACCATAGGCTGGCTGTTGGCATCAACGGCTGGTATTTGGCTGCCTGTGTCGTCGTATGAGGGTGATCCTGCAGGTACAGCCTACGTCGAGGTAGATAAATGTACACAAGTTAGAAAAGGCATGGAATAAAACGTAAGTGCACCTATGGTCACCATATGACAATACGGGAAACACATGACAAAAGCTACCAGTGTTATACTCTCATTCTAGGCGTTGTAATACAAGCCCAGGGGACAGAGCCAACAACCCACCTCCCCATTGATAGTCACCACAGCACCCTGTGCGTCTCTGAACAGTGGAGTGCCTTCTGCGTTCTTTATATATGTGCCGTCGCCGTTGAGGAAAGGTGCGTAGCCGTTTGACATCAGTTGAATGGCTGCAGCCTCTACCTCCGACAGGCTGTCAGAGACACAGAGTGGGGATGTGTCAGTATATCATATATGTGTACATGTGTTTCTAGGGTTTAAGGTTTGGTTGGTTCTTGTGCGCCAGGAGATGTGTCCTCGTTGACGTGGATGAGGTGCAGTAGTGTCCCAGAAGTGTGTAAAAAAGGGTCAGGTTTTATGGTTTAGGATCTTAGGGTTGTGTCCGTACATCACCCATATACGCCTACATATAACATGGTTCCTAACCAGGATACGTTAATAATAAACGTGAGTAGGAATTCAAGGATCTTTGTAAAGTACTGTGATATAACTTTGTGCTTACATTGGGGTTCCGTAGACATCGGCGTAAACGAGATGTCCCTTTGTATCCACCATAGGCTGTCCGTTGGCGTCAAAGGCGGGTACTTGATTGCCTACAGTGTCGTATGCGGGCGATCCTGCAGGTACAGCCTGTGTAGAAGTAGGTAAATGTATGTTGAAGTAGGTAAACTATGCATGCCCAACGAAAGCACACATCCTTCAGATTCGATTTGAAAACAAACTTACGTGAGAATATATCTTTTTTGGACACAAATAAATAAATTTATAAATACTTATATACAGAACTGCAACAAAAACTCATGTCTGCGTATATGGATAAGTACACACCTCTCCCCACACAGTGGCTACAGCACCCTGTGCGTCTCTGAACAGAGGAGTGCCTTCTGCGTTCTTGATGTACGTGCCATTGGCATCGAAGAAAGGTGTGTAGCCATTCGCAACCATCTGCATCGCGGCTGATTCTTCCTGTGATATACTGTATGTTAAAGTGCGGGTAGTGTTAGTATATTGTATCTATATCTATATCTATATCTATATCTATATCTATATCTATATCCAGATCCATATCCAGATCCAGATCCAGATCCATATTATATATATATATATATATATATATATTGATAAACGGGTGTACAATAACACGATCGTTCTGGAGTACTGTAATATAACTGTGCTTACATTGGTGTTCCGTAGACATCGGCGTAGACCAGTATTCCATTAGAGTCGACCATAGGCTGTCCGTTGGCATCAAAGGCGGGTACTTGATTGCCTACAGTGTCGAATGCGGGCGATCCCGCAGGTACCACCTATGTTGAATTAGGTAAATGTATGTTGAAGTAGGTAACGGTATGCATGCTCAACATATTCATATGTTTTCGAGATTTGATTGAAAAATGGACATACGTACGTGAACATCTATAAGCTTTTTGGACATGTTTATATGCTTGTTAAGGCAAAAAATACCAATATACGTATATACGTATATACGTATATATTGTATCAGTGTAGCCGTCGCCACGTGCATACATATATGTACTAATGTTCGTCTATAAAAACACTTCGACCACCAAACATACACATATTTATACATACCTACATACCTACATACACCATACACTCACAAACGCGTACAGAGATCCGTACACACCTCTATATATATATATATATATATAAATATATATACTTATATACTTATACAAACATGTGTGTATACCCACGCACTCATATCCGCATACATACCTCTCCCCACACAGTGGCTACAGCGTCCTGTGCGTCTCTGAACAGAGGAGTGCCTTCTGAGTTCTTGATATACGTGCCATTGCCATCGAGAAATGCGGTATAGCCATTTGCAATCATCTGCATGGCGGCTGATTCCATCTCTGATAAACTGTATGTCCAGGTGTGGGTAGTATCAGTATATTGTATAAATAAATACATGCATGTATACATAAA
>NW_014038513.1:0-9091 GCF_001186125.1 Sphaeroforma arctica JP610 | reverse complement strand
ATTGCACTTCGATCGTGTGTAAGCTCCCCAGCATAAGCAAATCGTCGGCGTAGATGATTAGTCGGATTCCGTTCTTCCTGCAAAACTGTCGTAGATCGTGCACGAGAAGGTTGAAGTAATAGGGGCTGAAGGAAGCGCCCATGGGCAGGACTAGATAACACCATAGTCTCTCAGTTTTGTCGTAAAATTGCCAATCTAGCGGATTCTTGACCTTTAGAGCATAGAAACCATCCTTTATGTCCGCTGACGTCATGTAGTCCCCTTTTCGAGCGACTAGGTGGAGGCGATCGAGCCCTTTCATACGGAATTCCGGGGTTCGGCTGCCGTTGTTGATAATGGTCGGGGCGAAAATGCCCCGAGCCCAAAGTTGGTCGCTCTTCAGAATGAAGAATGAGTTGTGGATGCGATTGCGACCGATCTCCTTTGATCTCGCTAGTCGAATCACCTGTTCTGAGGCTGGTCGTGTCAGCCATGTTAGTATTTATGTGGCTGACTTCCGGGTTTGGAATGGATCGCCTCCCCCCCCCCCTCCCCCCCCCCCCCCATGGCACTCGCTCAGAGGGGGGCTGGTTTGTGTTCCATGGTATCGATACTCCGTACTTTATCGCCTGAATACGGCCAGCACCTGCCTTGCGCCAAGTCATGAGTTTTCTACGTACCCGGATTGCTAAAGAAGTGATCGCAGATGTATTGTCTGGTGTGATTGTGGCTTGAGTTTCTTGTTCCGCTGCCGCCTTGCCCGCCACTTTAGCCAAGAGCAGGTCGTGCCGCCGTTTATTAACGGCTGCAAAAGATTTTGTCATAGGACCTTCGTAACAGTATTCGGCGCGTGCTTGGTTCAACACGTTGTTTGCTAGTCCCGCACCGTAGTGAATACGCATGTGCTTAGTCCGGCAAACTATTAGATCGATGATTGCTGTATATGCCTGTGTCAGTTCCTCAGCATTAGTGCAATGACCTGCTTCAGTCCCCACAAAACCAGATTGAAACGGTTGATGGCCGCGCTCAATCCGTATTGTACTGTGGGCTTTTTCTTGAAATATCAAGTAGGGACTTGACACGGCAGATTAGCTAGGCCAGTTGGGAATGACACTCCGTGAATGAAGTTAATATCGCCGAGAGAATACTTCTTACGTCGTTTCTGTTGGAAGTCAAGTATCCACACAAGAGTTGTTTGCGTGCGGCGAGGAGAGTACATGCACAACGGGTTGTTCCCTCGGTCGAATAAGTCGTGATCGCACAAACGCCTACTGCTCGTCTTGAGTTTCTACGAATGGTTGTGGGCTGCCTTGATCCATTTTTCACGAGGGTGAAGCTTGGAGAGAGTTTGGTGCTGACCAACGCCTTGACTCTTACAAGTAAGGGACTTTCTATTCCGATAAAGAGAAAGACTGATGAGTACTACTGGCTATAGTAGTAGTATGTGTCATTAAATAACCTCAGCCCCTTGAAAGGTGAGCCGTGGGTGTATTAAATACGAACCTGGCTGATGGGAATTTATCATCTAGATAAGAATTTCATTAATCAGCCAAGGAGTATATTTATGAATAGATATAAGATATTTTTATTAACCAATGGGAATGCTTGGTTATTGACTAGTAGCGTTTTCATTGACTAGTAGCGACACGCCAAACTTTTATGCGATACAAATTCAGTTGTTACCCTTCTAAGAGTGCATCTGCCTCTGTGTCCATACTTGAATGTACTACGCTAGATTTGAAGGAAATTTCCGAGCTTACGGTTCAGCGCAACGATTAACTAGATACTTTTGAGTGAATATACAAGTTCCGCCACGAGCTGGTAGTCGACAACATGTCCGTCATATTGCGAATGCCAACGAAACTAATTTATACCAAGTTGGTTGCATAAATTTGATACCACTGAGATAGCTAAAGGAAACAACACTCATCTGTAAAATGGCACGGAAAATGAGCCTAGCAAGCAGCGAGAGCAAATAAGTAAATTTTCTAGTTTTAAATCTAACCACACAATTCGTATATTGGCATGTCTACAAGTGTAACCGACGGGGTATGTCGTTTCCTCGACAATATCACGAAGGAGTAGTGACAACGTGAAATGGGTGGGTCACATCGATAAAGTCATCTTCACGGTCGACACATATGAGCCTTGTTTATGATGTTAATTTGGGACGAATAAAGTAAAATGATTTCGTCGTCATCTTTCTTAGGAAGGTGTACTGTATGCTACAAGACAGTGTGCTTTAATCTAATACACCTCTGAAACCATCACATCTTAATTTAGGAACTAGAAGTTAAACCAAGATCTGATCAGATTTTTGACTAGAAAGCTAGAGGCTCTCTTGGCAGCTGTAACGGGTGTTTATGATAATTCGTTTTTCGTACGATATCCGAACAATAATTCGCTGTTGTCCATAAAATAACGCTCATTGTTGATAGGTAAGTTTTGCACGACAGAAAGTCAAGTTCATGAGCTCAACGTTTGATTCATTCTTAAAGATCTAACGATATTCATGATGGGGCGAATACGGAGTGCAGATCGCAAACACAGTGATATCTCGGAACACAGTCGCTGAACTATTTGTGGTTTTAAATTTTTCGCCTGCTACCATTCACTGACAATAAATGCATTTACAGTTGACTATAAATTGTACCTTCGTTACCATTGGTACTCTTCGTACTAAGCAGATTATTAAGGTCAGTTTACGCATATCGAATTCTGGAAATCACAGTCGTACTTCATCTATAAGGAGTGATTATGAACATATTTTATATGAATGAATAGGGGTTTAATTTATTTTATTCGCTTAAGAACGATACTGGATTAAACCATTTCGCGACATTATCTCTCAATCGCTTCTGAGGACCTCTGAACGAATTCAGAGGTAGTACCACTATAGAATTTTTAAAACTCTCACAAAAGAAGTTTTCTGTCTATACCACATTATGAAGCGTGGAGAGTTTCTTTTTGAACAAATCTTTGAAAATCAGTCTATTCGTTTTCAACGACTCTATAGGATAGCCTGAGGGGGGAAGTTTTACGTCACTGGGCAAATTGTGACTAGGAGCGAATAAAACTCAACTTCAAAGCAAGAATCCTATTTCGCTAAATGAATTAGTGTGGGCTATTTATTGCCAAATCTAAAACCATTTGCTAAACACTGCAGTTGATTCAATCTCGTTTCAAATCAGATTAGTTTGTATATCGATAGTCTACAAACCACGAAACTGTTATGGTTTCTCCAGCAGTATACTTCGCTAGTTTGCGGCCGTTTAAATGTTGTCACTTATGTAGTTGTGGTACCCATGTTGACGGATATCTTTTGGCATAGCCCTCTGCATTTGTGTTTCGTATTTGAGTTTCGTAAAACCCAAATCCAAAAGATCATGCTTTTGGCACCTGTCGTTGGTAATCTCGTTACATGTCGAACAATTCTATATCAATTTTAAGGATCCGAACAAGTAGGTATAGAAGTAAAACATTCTAATACCATTTTTGTTTTGGGCATATATATTTTAAGTACATGTGGATGTACACGATATTTTATTTATGTGTAGATGTCAGTGTGGTAGTCGCTGACTCTTTTTATGTTCTTATGCCGGTTTTGGCGCACTTGGCATGTCAAATGCTAAGACACTTGCAGAGCTCAACGATCCGGAAGAACTGTCCCGCAGCAGAGAGTGAAAATCAGTGGACTGCCTTCTGACAGTGGCCACACTTCGAATTACGAATCGGTGTATCATATCTGCGTGAGAATTTTGAGGAAAAAGTCGAAATTCATTAGTGTCTCAACATGCTTACCTATAAAGAAAACTGTATATAGCTCTGAGAAAGTACTTCAGCTGTTAATGATTCTGCACAGATAACTGCATCCATAAAACCATGCGACGGCTACTCGACGAACACTTACCAGATGTCGCAAAGACGCCACCGAGAAGCCCCACGAGTCTAATTATAGCAGTAAGAATAGATCGGTTGTGCTCCTTTACATGCATCTTCAGCGCAGTGATGTCGAAGGTAAAGAAAATACCTGTGTATGAGCATTGTTTGTGATTTTTTTTAGCTCAGCAGTCGATTATATTACATTCTGATTCTTTTAAAAAGCATCTACAACGTGTATTTCGCGACCCAAAATCCGACATCAATTTTTTTAAGACCACAGATTTTCTTTTTAAAGGAAATTTTGGACTAGCAGCAACAGACCGAGCTACGTTTGGAGAACTGTTATTTTAAACATCCCGATAAAATCTGGAAAGTCGTAGAAAAACTTCGCAAGAATATATTTATCTTCAACTACACTGCCCGTACTCCATAATCGATCGCTATTGGGTACCGAATATACGAGCAAGATCAAATCTGAAGATTCAGTAATGATCGTCGGCACTCGGGAGCTCATACACTAGAAAGCCTTGTACACGCCATTTGAATAAAAAGCGCCTCCAACCTTCTATATTTGAGGTGGATTAAAAAAATCGTACATATACAGTTCTATTTTTGGATGAGCATGCGTCTAAGACGGCTTTTGAGATACATTCAAGTGTACAAGCCGACCAAAAGAAGGCCGCATGCACTCACCTGGGAAACCTTCTTTGGGATCTTTCATGTAGCTGTACGTGTACCAGTTCTTGACTTGCGAGCCTACATTGTCCCAAAGAATACTGGCACTGGCGTATTCATACTCGGTGGGCACGACATTCAGGTGGTATTGTGTCGACCCAAGCACTGGTGGATAGCGAGGTATGCTGTAGTTATATATACACGAGGAGACATAGCAAGAACTATGGACTCATCGACAATTCTGTGCGACAAGTTGAAATGCCACATGCTATGTGATAGACTGACTGACATGTTTAGCAAGTATTTGGTACAATGCGCAAAACTGCAATGTTCACTCAGCGAGATATTCATTTGGCGGAGTCCAACAACCAGATCCTAGACAGTCCTTATTTATATCTGGTCTACGTTTGGGTTAGGCAATGGGATACTCGAAGTGTATGGGATCGATAACAACTTGGGTGACAAACCCATCTAGTAGCAAGGTCAGAGGGAATTAATGACGTTGCGATAACATACCACAATGTCATTAGAGTGACCAGTGTATAGAAACTCTGTACTGAGTGGGAGCAGCATGTGACATGAAGTGGGGTCTAAAGTTGTGCTTGGTCAGCAAAATCTGTTCGAAGTTTAACGTGTGCCTGATACAAAAGAAACTTATAGAGTGTGCGGAAGCTTGCCAAGTGGAGCTGGAATGTACCACCGCAGACCACGTGCTGATGTATGGTATTGTCGTGAGCACATCATAAAATTTACCGAGTACATGTTTGTTCCCCAATGCACAGTTACCGGACAGTAAAAGTAGACAAAACCAATCATGCAAGGTTGAGGTTGATTCGCTTACTTACTGCTTTCTATGACTGCATCTGATCCATCGAGGCCGCTGACAAGATCGGGGTAGTGCTCACCCGGATGTGCAAAAGACAGATGTCGGATGCGATGTGTGAAGTTCATTTCTACGGGATAGACCATTGTAGTATAGCTTAGTATAAATATATTCTGTTGTGTTGTGACTGATGGCAACCTTTGTGAACCGTTATACGGTTGACAGAATGGTATTCTGGGCAATAAGGTTACTTGCAATGGACATCGTATTGGTCGATGAGCTATTGTAAACGCCTACTTTATGTGGGTGCATGAACTGCCGGAGAGCGATGTGCCGTTGACACGATCGAGATGTTTGACTTACTGGCAAGAGGGATGTTGGTATGGATGTGCTTATTTCCCGTGTTGGCCTTCAATTCCCCACCCGTGAAATGGAAATTTCCTTTCACCTGAACAAGTAAGGATAGTCAAAGCGAAAGCAAAGAATAGTCAGGTGCCCACCGAGTAACTTTGCCAGTGGAATCAATACACACGCGTACAGCTGAAAGAACGTGCCGAGCTAATATCGATTCTCTGGGGAAAGGCTTTTAGACAACAGTCAGCTGCAGGTATGCCATTCAATCCTTATGGGGTTGCATGTCATTTTTTTCAAAGTGAGTTGCACTGCACGTTAGACACATGCATCTCAAGACGATATTGATGCTGTCAGCATTCACCAAATCATACTTAGAGGTGTGTATTCGTATAGTGCAACAAATGATGAGAAAGGGGCTCTTTTATCAACACAGATTAGAGATACAAAAAGCACATTCTTCTATGAATGATCAAATCAGCTGTTCAGGCCAGCCACTTCCAGAACAAATGCATCCGCCAACAATATGTCACAAACAGCAGAAGTAGGCGATACACCAACTCTTTGCAAATGATTGGAGCTTGAATAGTACACGCTATTACGCGCTTGTGACTTTCAGCGGGCAGCTTCTGTAACCAGCTGAATTCTACTATGTGACCCCAGCCACTCAACTAGATATGATTATGAGCACGCGTCGGCTGAAAGCGAGAAACTTTGTCTCGCGACCATCGTCATTCTCAAAACACAACAGAACCTGAAGTGGTATTTTCCAAGAAATCTTACCATGGCCACGTCCACTGCGCCATGTATCCGACATCCATCTCGTTTTACTGCGTCATCTGTGTCTGTGAAGGAGAAGACGATGTTAGATCTATTGGATAACCATATAGAGCACCAAAATCGAGGCATACAACCTACGCTCAATAAATCATTCTACAGATGACAATGTCAAATTCAATTGTTAAATGGCTACAATTGTGGTCTACGATGATATCTTATCTCTAAAGCATCAGCAGGACTGGAACGGATAGGTGCGAGTACCATTCAAAAGACATTCGACTGGAATATATAGGAACAGCTGTAAAGTACGCGTGCGTCGAGCTCTCTGATTGGTAGATGTGGTTTTATTTGGATATGGATGTCATTCACACTATTTTTTTTTGGCGCACACACAGGGTGTCCCTTCATACCTCTCACATGGAGAGTTGGTATGACATAATGTGTGGGTTGCACAAAAAACAGTAAAGCATACGTATGGAGTGCTCCTGCTATAAGACAAACTAGAGATTTTGCTGAATTTTCGTACGACATCTTCCGACATAGACATGGTATTACTTCTTTGCACTCGAACCTTCGACACGAACATATAGAAATCGGTACTTTAAAGGCATCGGATATATGCGATAAATCTTGGTGTGCATATACAATAATATATACTCACCATTTTCCGGCATTTCTTGGGAGTTGATGAATAATGTAGTACTATGGAAGCGTGACAGATGGGGAGGCTGACCTTCCAGCGAATGGCTACGATCAACACTAGCCGCCTCTTGATTTTCTCTGTTTCACGATAGTTTATAGCACGTATAGATAAATATATCTTTCAGCTTTCGTTTGTACGAAAACCACCCATATGGAAGTATTTTATCGGTTTGCTGGGACATACACGGGTAGTGCTTGATTGCCCCATATCGACAATTTCAGAACCTTTAATGGCATAATCGCTTCTTCCCCACAACTTAAAACTTAAAAAAATATTTTGTACTGAACCAGAAAATAGATAGATTAGGATTATATCGATGACCATCAAGTATGTTCAGTGCAAAATATAGGTAATTGAACAAATACGACTACTGTTGCAGATAGCAGAAGCATGGAGAACAACTTACACACCTCCACCAGCCTTCTTGATGCTCATCCAGGTCATATATAATCTGTATGCGAAGTCGGAATCAACAATTAATATGCTATGAGCGTGCAAGCTTTGTTCGGAACCTCGTGAGCACATTCGTTGGTTCAGCTCAGTGAGCTCCACCACCTGGTACAAAGTAGTCTTTTATACTGAGATAGGTGATTTGATTCGTATTTTAGATTGAGCGTGGGACCGATAGATGCGGTCTTGAAATGTGAACATATATCGGCCTCTATTAAGTCCTCTGCTTGGAACAAAAGGGGCGACCTGGAAAGTGTGGTTTGCGCGTGTGGTGGCAGGTGTATACATGACTATTTAGATGTGCATAGGCTATATTATTTAACAGCCTAATACCAATACAAAATCATATCGAAATCTAGTAACCGGCCTCATCTAAATGCACGCCAGAATCGTTCATCATCGACTTTAAGTGCGTGATCAAAAGTATAAATGAATTCCTCTTGTGGGCTGAGCATTATGTCGCTGAATACGTGGGTCGATGTAAACAACATTTTAAGAACAGGTTCGTGATGATCCGGATAAACATATGCAAATATTGCATCATATTCTACAGACCTATCAACGGATAAAAAGACGTTCCACTTACAGGTACTTTGGTAAACTCGGACTGAACCATTCCGCCTGACATATCGATGACGTCGCTCGCGATGACTGTTGGCGTATGAGAGGGAATATCGTGATAGAAGATTTAGATAGCGAATTGGTTGACTAATACGATAATATTAAGTACAAACATGACAGCATTTTAGTATTGCAAAGACGGTACATGCAATGTATAGTACTATTGACTATATATATTAACAGATTTTTAGATAGCAGCACCTACAGGCAGAGCAATTGTTCATACAGGGAACACTACGATATATTTGCATACCACATTTGCACGAGTAAAGTGAATGAGTTACAGCAACATAACAAATAGCAAGATCTCACAATAAAAGCCACAGACCATATTAACATGTAAGATGCGGAATCAGTTAAAGCCGCGAGTAGGGCAGCGGGTATTTTCTCTTTTACCTCGCGTGATGGCGACAATTGCTAATTTCTATCGAAACCAAGCTATGATAGGTCCAAAACTAACTTACGTTCGCATTCGGTTTTGATGTCCAAGTCTATGTAGAGCTCCATTTTATTCGAGCCATTCCTGGTGACATCGACTCGGTAACTGAAAATTCATTCGAGCGCAGAAAAATAAGACGATAGAAGGACTGGCCAAAGCTAGTCGAGTTTTGAACTCCGATGAAGCAGACTCAACAGCAATGTTGTGGCGTCGAGACGAGTTCGAACAAATTTAGAAACAAAAGAGATATATATATATACATATATATATATAAATATATAAATACACACACACGCACACACACACACACACACACACACACACACACATATATATATATATATACATATATATATATATATATATATATATATATATATATACACAC
>NW_014038514.1:3508-9094 GCF_001186125.1 Sphaeroforma arctica JP610 | reverse complement strand
TTAATAGTCTATTTATTTACGTAATAGTCTATCTCTTTACTTAATAGTCTATCGCTTTACGCAATAGTCTATCTCTTTACGTAATAGTCTATCTCTTTACTTAATAGTCTATCTCTTTCCGTGATAGTATATCTCTTTACGTAATAGTCTATCTCTAAGTAGTGGTGTATCTCTTGGCGTATGATAGAGAAGTATTTGTGATTTAGGTTATATCTCGAATAGCCGTCACTTTGGTTAATTGTCATAGACGATTGCGTTTCCGGTGACAATTTAGAAAACGACAGGCTTAAGTAACGCAACAGTACACGCTTTACAGCAGAGGTGTACAACTCATCTGGATAATATTGGTAAACGAGCAGACCCCTCACCAAAGAACAGGGGCCATTCCTATTTATTTCTATTACGACAGAATGGGTGACCTATGTGTTTAATCCGCAAGACAGGTTGTGGCTATAGTGTATAATAGAAGAAGCTGTGTTGTAGCGCGTGGAACGGCAATCGATGCTCAAAATAAAACAGATATCCATATAAGACACTATCGGATTTAATAAACAGGATGCGCGATTTGTTGTGGTCAGTAGCAGGTAGAAGCACACATGATAAATACAACAAATAAACGGACAATAATATAGACATTATCAGACTGAACAAACACAGTCCTCAATACAGTCCGCAGAAACACAGTCCGCAATCACAAGCACAGTCCACAATCTGTTGTAGTCAGTAGAAGGTAGAGGTATACATGATGGATATAACAAATGAACAGATAGCCATATGAAACACAATCAGAATGAACAAACACAGTCCGCAATCTGTTGTGGTCAGTAGAAGGTAGAAGCACACATGATGGATACAACAAATGAACAGATAGCCATATGAAACACAATCAGAATGAACAAACACAGTCGGCAATCTGTTGTGGCCAGTAGAAGGTAGAAGCACACATGATGGATACATCAAATATACAGATAGCCATATGAAACTCAATCAGAATGAACAAACGCAGTCGGCAATCTGTTGCGGTCATTAAAAGGTAGAAGCACACATGATGGATATAACAAATATACAAATAGCCATACGAAACACAATCAGAATGAACAAGCACAGTCCGCAATCTGTTATGTCAGTAGAAGGTAGAAGCACAAACGGTGAATCCGACAAATTTACAATATTCGGTGGATGGCCGTGGACGTGCGTCAGTAAAGTCTCAAGATATATGTGGCTGCAATCAGCTGAAGAAAAACAAAATTCGAAACCACTTGCATTAGTCTACTTTGTGTCCATTGACTTTAATTGTTGTGTATTGCACCTATATACTATCCTACGAGGCCGTGGCCTTACACCTCTGCGAAGAGTGAGATGACGTCACATCAATGCATTAGTTGCGCATCTCTTCAATACTATCTATCCGCCTTTAAGGCCTAGCGTATGCAAAGTCCACCCAGAGCACTATTGGCCAACTTCCTCACGGACCGCAGACACCATAGGTATACTCACTATGCGATGTGATTAATTATAGTTCCGTCTTCTTGACTAGACCGTCATCCATGGAACCGACCAGTTTACCGTCAAGCACATCCTGCTCCATAGAGATGTCGGGAACGGCAGCCCAGCAGTCCTGCTCGACCTGAAGCTCGTTGGTGCCTCTTCGCAGCTTGAAGAAGCCCATCTCTCCCCAGAAGGTTCCCCAACTGTACAGCAAGTGTGGTACGTGTGGGAAATGTAATGTCAATCAGCTGCGTTCATGATTTGATTGCGAGGCTAAAAAACAAACAAACATAGACAAACTGTTTGGTCACATGTCTTGAGTCATGCACTGAAAAGTCGATACGTGCCAATACATGAGACGAGAGTGACGCACGGCAGATGTTAGCCGCATAGTGAGAAAGGATACAATAAGAGAACCATACCTGTTACGGATCTTCCAGAATGGCACGCCATCCTCCTCTCCCCAACCAACAACCTCAATGTCGTGGTCGACATCAGTGACGTTGTTGTGGTCAATGAAGACACCGCCACGGTAGCCGTAGTCTAGGGCCTTTCCGGTGGCAATGGAGCATACAATGGGTCCGCGGTTATAGATCTCAGCCTATTATAAACAGAAGAAAACAGTTCGTTAGATGTGAATTACAAGTAACGAGTGTCGATAGCAACCTGATACAAACAGTGCAAATATATCTCATAATGAAACCACGTTCTTTCATAAGACTGTCTATCTAAATCACATTTTAGAATCCGTGGTCAATTGGTATCTAGTATTGACATATACACATATATCGTACGGGCCTTCTATGCACCGTATCCCGTCAGTGACACAAAATGAGTAAGAAATATAACAGGCAATCACAAACAATACACTAAAATGTGCATTGAGAATGAGAACATCTAAAATAAAGGAATTACCTTCATGGCCTCCTCTCCCTTGCCGATCACACCCCAGGATTTGACTCTGCAAGAGGAAATTGGGATACAACAAATGAGCGACGCTTGAAAGTCAGCAAGCATATACAATCATGTGTAAGTGATGACGAACTGTTCTTGTCTTTCTCCGATTCAGTACAAATGATTGTAGTGCTGAGGAAAGACGATTCCTTCCGGACATTTAATATCATGCTGACTTTATGATCACCAGAAAAAAAACACATCACACCAGATGACTAGGACACAGCGGACACATTACCTAATCTCAACGATCAGCACACACACAGCAGTGCTAGAAGTTTAACATACCCGTATAGAAGGGGCTTCTTGATGGGGTAGCACTCGGGCTTGTGGCCAGTCATGCAGTTGACACAGATGCCCTCAGCGGGACACTCCTTGACACCTTCCTTCTTGAGGCGGTTGTAGTCGGTGTCGTCGGCCTTGTACACCATGCAGCCCTCGTCGGGAAGACCTAGATATCACATAAACATGCGTATTAACCCCGGTTTTAGTACCTTACAATGTGGTTTAGTATTTTCAAACGTGCTAAATACTCCAGATATGAGAACTGCTGTCTAAGGGGTGTGTTCGTACACTACATCACAAATCTCGGTTGTGTATAACGCAGAAAACTAGCAAATGCATGTACCATCAGGGTCTGGAAAAGGCTCGTCTGATTCCGATTACACTGAGAAACATATCATATACATACCGTATTTCTGCATGTAGCCGAACACGTCCTTGGGGTCTCCACCTCCACAACTGTATTATATAATGAAATTGAATCAAGATATAGCGGTCATAAACAACTCTCAAAGATGGCCATGAATTAAAGCAATCCAGAAGACAATATATATGGATAGAATATGCAACGATCGTGCCATTTATTCGTGATAAGTGATTCTTCTGTCAAAATTTACACGCAGATTATATACATAGTAGGTTTACACGCAGATTATTTATATACAGTACTCGAAAACAAGTGTCAAACAAGCCCTCATGTAATACATGCTAACGCGCAGAAAAGATTCGCGGTGTACATAACATAATCATTGGGCTTGGCTTGGCTTAACACATAGTACACATCTCATCATGCTGGCACCGAATACTTAAGCAAATACATTTTTAGAGCTGATAATAAGTACGTCAAGTATGTACACATACCCGTTGGACATGCCGTCCAAAGGTGCACACTGGACTACTTAAGCAAATACATTTTTAGAGCTGAAAATAAGCACGTCAAGTATGTACACATACCCGTTGGACATGCCGTCCAAAGGTGCACACTGGACTAGAACCTGTCGGGCTAGCATAACATCAATGCCATCACCACCGTGCATGATCTTGATACGATCCTGCACAACACTCAGAGAACTGTGCAACCAGCAGGAGCCACAGTATTTCTGTTGTATTACAAAGGGTTCGGTGAAGCGTATTAGTAAATGTGAGGTATAAGCAGTTGTAGTACACAGTAACTCCCATCCGTGAGCGAGTATATAGTGGTCGTGAACAACTTTAAAAGATGGCTATGAACTAATGCGGTGCAAAATACAACCTTCATGTATAAAACATTGAGGACACGGACCGTACCATGTATTCCCTTTGGGCAATGTTTTGTCAAAATTAAATAGATACAGCAGTCTGATCACGTACTCGAAAAAAAAAAGTGCCTAGCAAGCCCTTATGTAACACATGCTAACGCACAGAAAAGATTCGCGGTGTATATAACATAATCATTGGGCTTGGCTCAGCTTGACACATTGAATACATCATACTGGGACTACAGAAATGTGCTTGTCCTAGCTAAATATACACATAACAATTGCAAGAAAGTATAACACTTTTCATAAAATGAAGTGAAACACAAATCCATACAGGGATGTGCTGGTTCCAGCTAGGGGTAAGATAGGATTTGCCGTCAACATCGTTCCAGTCCCAGGCATCAGGGATACTCTGCGCCCGCACATCGTTGGTGCCAATGGGATCGTGGTTGTAAGACAGAGCTTCCTGTAATAATAGTGATTGGATTTGATAAACCGATTAGAATGAACTATCAGAAAATATAACAATACAGTCGCAAGCCTTATACAAGACGGTGCTTTCTGCGATAGGGATTGAGTTTAAATTTAAAAAACAAATAGACATGGAACCCAAGCCAGAACAAAATGCAGTCGCTTGCGCTGTATAAGTGAACAACATCTGTCCGTGGGTAAGTAAGTTCGCAATATCCGATAGGCGGATCAATCCAGAAAACTATATCAAATAGTGCATCCTGAATAATGATTGAAGCCTCCATAAGTGTTTTAGTAAAGAAGTTCATTAGATGTGTTAAGTTCCACTTTAAAGTCACACGGCAAAAAAAATCTCCGACGTGCACTGCCGCAACAAAACATCAACACAAAAGGGCGCTTGCAGAATAATAAAAAGGATCCGAGCTAATCAGCAAGTGCTATACACACCTTTTCTTCGTGGGTTAGGGGGGCGGGTCTAGGGTTATTACCATAGCAACCAGCTTCCACGGATGCATACAATGCAGCGAATACAATAGCAATGGCGCTCTTCATTGTGGTGGCCGATGTATACGAACAGTCAACGATAGAGTTAACAGGTTGTTCGTTTGTTTACTTTATCCAATTGTTTATGTATTTATATGGAGCCACAGGAGTGTGAATTACGACGTGAGTCATGGGGAGTGGTCATCATCAGTCACGTCAGAGTTTTCTCGTTATGGGGTTTGCACTTTGCTCCCTGACTCTGTTGAGAACCATCCGTCCTACACTACGTTTTTGTCGACGAACATACGTAAATAGACATTTTTTAATTTAAATAATAAAAATATAAAAAAGTAATTTTTGTATTCATTTCCGGCCCGATAAATAAGGCGGGTAAATACAAACAAATAACCGTAAATATTTAGCCCGTTTTCAGTTTTCTTCTGTTCACCCAATTTTTTGCCAGTTATGGGTTCCGTTCTCAGAGTAGAGAGTAGTTCAAGGGGTTTTAGCAGCGCTCTGTACTTGGTATTTTTTTGGTTGAAAAAATAAGTAAATTTCTGGATTCTGGATTCTGCGCGTGTGTATGTGTGCGCCGGTGTGCTATTAAGTGTGAATGTATACCATTGAGTGTATGTGTGTTTTGCGTGTGTGTGAGTGTAATCATAATCAC
>NW_014038514.1:0-2201 GCF_001186125.1 Sphaeroforma arctica JP610 | reverse complement strand
TATATATATTAAACCTGGAATAGCCCTGAATGATTTTATGCAATCGAGCTGATCTACAGCGCATACCCAGCATTTAAATTAACTCTGGCGTATGGTATCAGGTAACGCGGGAAGTAGTTAAGAGTCTTCTTCGCCAGAATGACTCTATAATCGTGGTGATTGCAAATGGAAGAGGGCGAGGATAATAAGTACATACAAGAATAAATTTCGGCTAGGACAAGACATGTCTCAATACACACATATACACATATTATTTGGCATAAATCATACTTCGAAAATATCCAATTTTATTGTGTATATACGTACAGTATACTCTGGTATAGCGTGGGTGGCGACTGTAGGTGGCTCTTATAGTGGTTGCCAATATAGGTTGCTCGAATTGTAGGTGGTGGTTTAGGTTGCTTTTGTAGTGGTGACATCAAGATTTCTCGAAATATTTACAGGTCGCGATATTGTAGATAGTACCTGACGCCGACGGTATACTGATACATAGATTTGATGATTATATTTCAATAACAGAATAAATTGCCATAAAATAAGGTTGACTTACATTATTACACAAGAGACCTTATAAGGATGTATTGCGTAAGGATTGCGAAAGGGAGCATACATGACAAAATTTCATTTTTTAAGGTTTGTCTATAGTACTATGGCGATTCGTTCAAAATGAAAAGGACCCGAAGGCCCACTTTCCTTTCGCTTTGAAGATAACAACACACTTCACTGTCGTCTTGTGCATACTGCAATTGTACCCTGTGGTCAGGATGTGTTGTCGAAATTCCGAACGTAAGCGTACTTATACTCTTTGAAGCATGTAATAATTATTTCGAATAACATTCAGTGTAAAAAAAACCCATCGACAAGACAATAAGATTGCGCACGATGCAGAATTTACAACACAGTATATCGAAAATTGATCAAGCTGCAGAATTTGTTTACAAATATCACACGACAGGCCTGGCTCAGAATTGTCAGAACTAATAAACGCTAGTATAGGCGCATGTATGTGCTGATTAAGTTCCTCAAGGGTAAACTCAAGGGTAAATGTACTGGTTACTTTATTTTTTTGTATAGAACACTTGCAACCGGTTGTGACAAACCCCACCAAGATTTCTTTCGTCAAGAGGGTTTATTGTAAATATCACTCATAGCTCCATTTGTGTCGTACTGTTGATTCTAACACTCGACATTACGTCCCTTTGGGTATTCAGGCATATTCTCTTATCACTTCGGAGAGCCTTCTGGTAGCGAAACAAATCCCATCTATTGGGGTTAGGTCAGGTCATTCGGAAACTGAAGATAAACCATTTTGAGTCAGCGGATATATGGGAATCCGGCTCAAAGACTCTGCCATATCCGTATACGGTTCGGTGATGCACCCGTGAGCATAAATCTGCATCCCAATTTGAAGCAATGTAAAAGCAAATGCAACAAGGAACGCGCATGTGTAAACAGACAGACAGCAACTGTATGTAAAGCCAAATACAAATGGACCTGGAAAGGCACAGGAAAAGGCTGCTCTGCACGCCGACACTTTGAAAGGAAGACGTGGTAAGCTCCGGGTAAGCGTTAGTGCATGTACCTCCATTCGAGGCCTGGCCAGGCGATTTAGAAGGGGGCGTTTTCCTTCACGCGCAACGCCCCAGTCTTTGCATGACGAAGCAAGCGACCGGGGATCGTGTACGTGTGCGCTTATTCAGCCTACACGGATAGCATGTTGGTCATGGACGCTTTAGGTGCTGCTCTCGCACTGGGTTTCCTCGGGGGAATGGGAGTCTTCTTAAACCCATTCTTCTTAAGGCTACCGCCAGTTGGCATACCTCCCAGGCTCAATAGGCCGGCCCCTGTGTTTAACCTGTGGGCGAGCTCGTCTCTGTGGTTCAAGGCCCGGTTGCGGTGTGTGGCGTCTGGATCGATGTTCTCGCAAGCCAAAACGGTGATGGTAGGTAGATTGTCGCCAGCGGTGAAGATAAGATTGTCTTCGTTGCACTTCAGCCCGGCCATTGCCTGCGTAGTTTTATATAGTAACTATAGCATCAGTACCAGAGCAGCACCAGTAGCAAGGGATGAAAATCCAACGCAAGCCCATAAGCTTGATACAAAATGCGTAATGTGTTCTAAAGACATTGGTTGACATCTCATGTATACGGGCAAACCGAAAATACAAAACATTGAGAACAAAGTATATATATATATATGTA
>NW_014038515.1:7388-9119 GCF_001186125.1 Sphaeroforma arctica JP610 | reverse complement strand
TATATATTTCAAGGAATAAATCAATACAACTATCTTTCGAGACATTCTAACAAATTATGCCTGGCTCTCCTTAGTGGGGCAGAATATCGACAAAGGTGTTGTAGTATCGGCTGACTATGTGATCGTCCCTGCACATATCGGCCAGGTATTCAGTAACACAAGCACCACACACATTGCATATGGCAGCATATACTACAACCAGACTCTACATACAATACCATGGTACTGAAGTGATTTTACCTGGCTCTCCATAATGGGGCAGAATATCGACAAAGGCGTTGTGGTCTCGGCTGAGAATGCGATCGTCACAGTAAATGACCACCGCATGCCCACGCGCCCAAGCCATACGGAAGATCTGTGTCGATATGCTCGCATCTATGGTTGTACTTTGGATTGTCTTCCCGGTGTGATCGTGAATCTGAGTATGTGGTTGATAAGCGGTGGTTTGTAGCGAGTTGAGAACTGTTTGGTAGTGAATGGGGCAGGACACAGGTGTAGGACGGTCAGTGTAGACGCGCTCGCACACATCTATGGTTGTGCTTGCATTGTTGGAATATTCGTGCCATAAAGTGGGATGCGAAAGCGTTGGAGAGTTTAGCCAAGTAGACAAGAATAGAGGCGTATGCGGGACTATGTGAGTATATTCGCATCGTTGGTTGAGCTCTGATTATAACATCATTAGACAGTGCGACAAGGTTTGAGGGCAATGAATATCTGCGCAGTTAGGTTCGCATCACCGGGTGTGATTCAGATTGACTACCCGTGGTGATCGTGAATCAGAGTTCGATGTGGAGCTACATTGAAGCTTTTGACAGCATGTTTGCACACACCTGCACGCATATACAATGAAGTTCGCTTATATATATACTACAAATTGTGGGAATCCTGAACCCCGGATCCTGAATCCAGACATACCACCAGTCCATTGACATTGAGGCCGATGCATCTAGGGTCATCCAGCATACCCAGCTCCTTCCTAACATGCATAGTGGAGGGGAATGTCTTCCCAGTGGCAAAGAGTACTGGAATTTGCAAATCACCTGTCACTTTCTTCAGCACTTCTAACGTCCGAGCAGTAACCTCGTGTGCTGTGTGCGTAGGTAAGTTGGGTGTATTCGCGATGAAGGTTGTGAGAACGATACCGTGGCATAGTATGGCGTCTGATTTTCAGTGACATAGAATCTATTCGTTTTAGGGTTTTGCTTGGGGATAGTATGCCCTTAAAGAGATCATGACTCCACTGTTGTCATGCACATATACTTAGTTAACACATAACTAATTGCCCTATCGAGGCAAGTGTGCCTCTGTTAGCGAAGACAACAGAATAGTACAAACCACAAAATACCTTCCGCTCGTGCCTATTGTTTCATATGTTATCTCGTGCTCTGACTATAACAAACTGCATTCGAAATTGGATGTTGCATCCATATTGAACGTGTGCGATGTAATTCGTGATTTGTTCAGAAGTAAAAATATAACCGTCATCTATTGGGATACATATGGACGGATTAAATTATTTTGAAGAATAGTCTGTGTACAATAAAAGTAATATGCATATAGGTAGATGAATATACAGAATGAACTCTACATTCAAATACGCGTATTTGTATCTGTATATGGCGCGAAAAAAAGGCAGGAAAAAAACATCAATATATATATGTCTATATAGATGAAATTTGCGTACAAATAATCGTACAAACACTCAGGTACACATGCACAGATTAAGACAAA
>NW_014038515.1:0-2390 GCF_001186125.1 Sphaeroforma arctica JP610 | reverse complement strand
GTGTGTGTGTGTGTGTGTGTGTGTGTGCGTGTGAGTGTGTGTGTGTGTGTGCGTGTGAGTGTGTGTGTATTCATATATATTACATATTATATTTTTTATATATAGTGCGGTGTGTACATACCTATCTCTAAGAAACCTGTACGCGCCTGCGCAGTATCATGCATACGAGTATTCAGTTGCATTCGCTCAGAGCACCATCCGATTGTGTGTAGTGTATCATAGGCCTTAGAGTCCATTGAGATTGGTCGTACACACGTGTTAACCAACCGTCAACTGCCCGATGTGCTGGTTGATGGTTACCAGCACATACACTGCCTGCCGCCGTCGCTCTGTTGTTGAGACACACGTGCTTTATCCCAACTCAGCTCATCCTTCGCCTGTCTGCTGTATTTCAACCTCAGGTGTGTGTTACGGGTGCCTTCAAACCCGAGCGCTTCTCAGAAGGCGATGCCGCCTTTAATTTGGGCCAAGCGATTGCAGCCGTTCAATTGGGACCTGCGGGGGTGGTGCAAGTGGCCATGTCGGGTGTGGTAGGGCCCCATGACACCATCACCAGGACAGAGGAGGGCTTGTTTGTGCGCAAGTAGTGGATTTCGAGATATACACACGTGCGTGCTGCGAAATAGACCGGGCTCTTGGGCCTTTACTTTGGGACAAGCGGTCGCGACTGTACAGTTGTGATAGCCTGGCGACTGTACAGTTGTGATAGCCTGGGTGTCCGTGCAGGGCCAGATGTGATACTGTAGTGCCGCGGGCCGTATTGTTTTAATTGTACGGACGGTGGGTGATTGGTAGTACGCAGATACTGATGGTTGGCATATACTCACGTGCATAGTATGGACCGGGTGTGTGCAGGTCTTCTACTGGTGCTGCATAGTTAGATCGTACGATACATAGCCTATTCGCGATACACCCCCACGGTTGCGCGGACGGGATGCTGTGGTATGGTGTAGATGGCCATGGCGATGTAGGGCCCCAGAGTATAGTCACACGCACAGAGGGCGCTTGTTTGTATGCAGCCAGTGGTGTTTCGCCTATAATCACCTGTGCATACAGTTTGAGTGGGTGCGGGGTAGTTGGTAACCTTCTCGAGATGCACGTCTGATGCACTTGTTCGCAGGGACAAGGCGTTCTTCTGGGTACGATTAAAGTGTTACCTCTTAAAACCCCTAAACTCTAAATCCTAAAGGCATTCTTCTGGGTGCGATTAAAGGGCTCCCTACACCTGGGGACGCAGTAACCGCTGTGTAGCTAAACCGTTCTGGTGTTGTGCTCGCGACTGTGTCTGGCAGCGTAAAGACTCACAATACCACCACACGCATAAGGAATCGTCTCCTGTATGCAGGGGTGTAATAAAGATGCAATTACACCCGCACAGGGAGCGGCTGTGTGCAAGGGGTATACACGGAATGCACTCACTTGCACAAAAGCACTTCATATATACTGTGCATAAATGTGTTGGAGTGTGAGTTGTATATGGTGTTCATTCCTGAGGTATTGATGGTTAACAACCCATTTACGTTACCAGTACAGCCTCCTGTGTGCAAAGATAAGTGCAACCACCCACCCACACACACACAGAGGCTGTGTGCAAACAGGACTGTACGCAGAATGCACCCGCTCGCACCAAAGCACTGCACAAATACTGTGTAGAAGGTTGTTACGGATGAGCTATGCTCATGCAGCTCAATAGCTCAAGGTTGTTATTCCTGAGTTACATATGGTGATTAACCCGAGCACTCGACTACGAGTACAGGAGGTGCCCCACAGTAGTACGTGCGGTGGTTTGGGTTGGTTGATCTGGTTCATGCGCAAAGCAGTGCGGGCGAGCGACACAAGCTTGCACGATGTTAACGATACTCCCACACCCACTCTTTACCAGATTAGGTAGCCCATGCAGAACGACCTCACACACATTCACATACACACACACTCACACTCACACACTCAAAATAAAAGGCCACAGACAAAGCTCGGAGTCAGATAATGTGCAGGTGGTTAATCTAACCATGACCCTCGAGAGAGAACAAATTAAAATAGCTACCGGATCGGACTACTGACTGACGGATACATTGGCAGGACATTGCGGGCGGGTGTATCAAGTAATTGCGGAAGGGGTCACCTAACTCAACTTAATCCTTGTCACAATTCTGTGAGCAATAAATCAACAATGCTCAATGACCTATTGCCACACAGGGCAACCAGCTCAACCGCCAGTGCGTGATGCGAGTCGAAACGCGAGAACGATATATCGACTCTGTCTATTTGCATACTATACCTGCTACTACTACAGAGAAGGGACTCTATTGATATTCCTGCTACTACTAGAGAGGAGGGTCTCTATTGCTATACCTGCTACTACTAGAGAGGAGGGTCTCTATTACTATACC
>NW_014038516.1:6899-9124 GCF_001186125.1 Sphaeroforma arctica JP610 | reverse complement strand
TAGTCAACCAAGCGGTGGAATAGCTTACAGCCTGCCAGGGGCGCAGGGCTGAGCCGCTGAGGGCTCACAAGAGGCCAGACTCAGAGCCTCCAGCCGCTCACTGCTCAGGAGTCAGGCCTCCAGAATTTCTGAATTTGAGAGCTAGTGCGACGTATTACGGTATTTTCCTATTTGGAGTCTAATTGGAGGATTTTAATGGATTATATTTACTATTTTTTTTAAAAGAAAGCATTACTGTACTGTATACTGTATTTTAACTTCTATTTTTATATGTATATAGGCCTATACTTTATAAATACTAAATAGGCTATAGAGCAGTGTGAGTGGTGTGCGGGCGGCGGCAGGGCTTGAAGGGCCTTGCCAGCTCAGGCCTCCAGAATTTGAGACTAAATAGTATCTGTATGACGTAAACATTTGTTTTTGTTTTTTTTATATAAACAAAAAAAATTGCCCTCTGAAAAAAAATGAAATCTGTCGCTGGATAGAAAAATAAGAATAGATGGGAAGATTGAAAATTCGATACAAATTATCGTATATATTGTGACAACGCACTTCTTTGTCGACATGTTGGACTGCCCAGAATATATAAACCAGGTAGATTTTCTCTATCAGATCACTCTTGAGATGCCAGATTAACATATTTCAATTGTGCGATTCGATGAATAGTAAATAGATACGTAAGAGTCTCGTTGACACGTGTGTTCGGACAAGAAACGGGCAGATGTGTGCAGCACAATAGTCTACGTGCTCGGACGAAAAATTGAAGTGAGCAGTACACTGTGCAATATTCAACATCCTCACCTCGTGGAATGTGTAGAAATAGATTTGTATTCATACTGAAAATGAGCTCCGAATGATGATCCAGATCAGACATACACTCACACGTATTCATACATAATATCAATAAACCTAACTACCAACACGTTCCACAATCTTACTTTCCTGAATTACAATTGAACCAGCATTGTATAGGCTGCTAGGTAGGATGCGCAATTCTGCTTTGAACATATGTGTGTACATCATACTTTTAACGGGGTCTGCCATATGGAGCGGTGCAACTGCGGCAACAAATGGTATCTCAGATATCCAGTCTGCCTACGCGTACCCTACTAATTGGCCGAATGTCGATACATTGTGACTGAGAACATTTATTACATCCGAGACCGACGATGTGACGTTCGAGCAGATGTTCAATAACCCCGTGGGAGTAGCTAAACTTAAAATTGGTGTTTGTATCCAGTCCGATGATTATCCTGATCCCCTAGCAGCCCCTTGCGGGACAATCAATAATAGAGGCGCTACCTCTCGGGAGGCAGAATTGAAAAGTCTCAAGGTTAAATTGAACAAAACTGCTCCTTTGGGCAAGTGGCGTGGCAGACGCGACATCATTTTCATCAAAGCCCCTTGGGATACGGCACGTATACGTAACGCTTTAGCTTACGAACTCCTCTCCGGAATCGACGGATTCATTGGCATCGGAGTGGCATATGTGCACCTCTTTGTGGATGACAGGGACTTCGGTTTGTATCAGATAGTAGAGGACCTGAACGAGGAGTATCTAGTAAATCATTCCCTTGGCAGAAATGATTTTCTTTTAAAGGCGGATGACTTCGAATGGAGACCACCCAAAATCGGCTACGTGCCCAATGGGGACAATCCGCTGAACTTGGAATGGCTAGATGCGAAGGTTGGGAACAACACTACGGAACGGTTTGACGAAACCGTTTCAATCACAACAGCTCTGCGTGATGCGATAGACAACAAAGACTGCGCTGCCGCTGAAGCCGTGATAGCTCAGTTCATCGACGTGGAGAGTCTCACCACCTTCATCGCTATCAATACGGTTATGCTCGAGTACGATGTTTTGAACCACAACTTCCTAATTTACCGATCAGCTGATGGTGGCAAATGGTCCCACCAGTTTTGGTATGTTTGAAGCACCTGTTACTCGTCATATTCGTCAATTTGTATAGGAGCTCCAAATATGTACAACCTTCCATGACAATCCTTTGTTTAAAATATTTATTTCTTCACTCTCCAACCCTCCCTCGCAGGGACAAAGACCAAGGCTTAGACTTTCAAAGACAGCCAAGTGAGCTCGAAGCCTACACGATGCACCCGGTTGGAGATACATATATATTTAGAGTGATGTTCGAGATGGCGATGACGCACAACAATCTAAACATTAGTTATTTACGGGTCAAGGGACACTTCGAAAAGGTGAA
>NW_014038516.1:2209-3207 GCF_001186125.1 Sphaeroforma arctica JP610 | reverse complement strand
CACAACAACACACACACACACATATATATATATATATATATATATATATATGTATGTATACATACATACATACATACATACATACATACATACATACATATATGTATATAGATATAGATATATATATATCTTGAAGGCGTGAAGCTGCCATGACCATTTGGACCTTCGATTCTCAAGAACAATCTATGTATCTGCACAGTATCTGGGCAAGGTAACGCTCCAAAAATTGGTAGCTTGATTGAGGCATAGTTCAACGTAAGCCTAATCTTATTTATACAGAAGCCCGTTATAGCGTTTACACACGTGCACCAGAAAGCATGAAAAAACCCGCTACTCGTGAACGTACACACACACATTAGCAAGTGTGTACGAATATCTGTGCAAGTAAACGAGGAATACACACCTTATATCACAAAAGCAAGGGAGATTGGTAAACGGAACAGTCTCCAAAAACAGTAAATGAAGTACAAACACGTCGCAGTCACAAAGGAAATCACAGCAACGTTCAAAGAAACTATGTCGTGAACTGCCAGCAAGAATACGATTGTAACTATACAATGTAGGGTATGGAAATATGTATATAGAGATCTGGCGCGTGATTAGCACCCTACGTACATGGAAACAAGTGGCACCACGAGGTGACAGCCATGTTCACGATATTCATAGAAGCACGAGAAAATAATAATACAAGCTAGTATGCAGAGAGCTATGTAGCTATAAAGAAATATACAATAATACATTTACATAAATCTGCATGATTATATAGATACTTTTACTATTATAATTATACAGTAGGTATATAAATGCTCGTACGTACTTCACACACACACACACATACACACACACATACGTATATATGCACCTGCATATACACACCTGAACACACATACACACACACATCCACACAAACATATATATATATACAAACAAGCACACACACACACATGTATATATATATATATATATATATATATATAATAAATAAATAATATAATAAT
>NW_014038516.1:0-918 GCF_001186125.1 Sphaeroforma arctica JP610 | reverse complement strand
AATTCATTTGTATATATATTGACAAGTAATCACATAAGAGTATGGGTTCTACAGTACAAAACTGGTTCTATTGAACAATACTGAAGTACTTACAGATCGAAATGTTAAGGGTGGGCAGAGTGCCAGAGGCACGGCCCTGCAGTGACGACAAGAGAAAGGATGCCATACTGTGCGTGCTATCTAAAAGCCACGCGCAACGACAGGTATGTATCAAGTTTTGCAGATATATACCCTTTTGTGTAGATGGATACTACGCTCCTTGTGTTGCCTTACAACTAAAATACTACGTTACTTCTTGATTGTGAATGAAAGTTAGTATGTTGACCTTATATATGTGGGGAACAGTTATTTACTATACGAAATACGAATAGACACCGTACATAAATCCCTTATGACTCAAAACGCCGCCGGGTAAAGTACCGAACATCAACGTATCATGTTAGCCAGATAGCATTCTGAAATAGAACTGATAGTTTTTGTTTTCTAAAAAACAATATAACCCCAAATAGAACAAAAATATAAAAAACAACTTGTATTATTTATGGTTTCTTTCTATAAAAATAATGATCCTCTCTTGTGGTGGAGTGAGGAAAGCACGGTAAATAAATAAATAAATACATAATACTGGCAACCTGTCGGTTTTTTTTTGATTTTGTCGTAAATTTCTGTACCGAACTGACATTCATAGTTCCGGCAAATGGAACTGACGGTTACACTCTTTTCACCAATCTTTCCCATCGAGAGGCGACGGCGACACTATGTATTTATGTAACAAAATAGAGAATGTAAATACAAATATGACTGTAAATACTATCAATATTGTGCTTTATGAACACAAAATTCATAGCCTTCTAAATGAAGCAAAGGCTAGACGGGGCACAGCCTTCTAAATGAAGCAATGCACACACACACACACAC
>NW_014038517.1:7509-9131 GCF_001186125.1 Sphaeroforma arctica JP610 | reverse complement strand
CATTAATACATACATACATACATACATACATAATTACATACATACTTACATAATTGCATACAAACACACTTGCATACATACACACATATACATTCACACACACACACATAATTACATACATACTTACATAATTGCATACAAACACACTTGCATACATACACACATATACATTCACACACACACACATATATATATATATATATATATATATATATACACGGACATACTCACTCACACCCACACCCACACACAAACAGAGAGAGTGAGAGAGAGACCATGCCCCACTTACACAAAAAAACGCACAGACACAGACACGCACACACACACGCACACACCATGCCCCACTTTCGTGTGCACACGCACAGACGCACAGAATAAGCATACAACACACACAACAAAGTTATCGGGTTTCACACAAAATACCCCACCATACAAACAAACATACACACTACCTACCGAATCACGAATCATACTATTCAGAAATACATTATATATACACCACAAGCGCACACGTGCAAATACACACACACCTTCACAAAACACACACAGTATACACACGTATAACTATATACACATGCATACATAACTTTATACACACATTCACACACACACGCGCGTATACACAAAGAAAGATAAATATATACTATAGATACAAATATTATCAAGCAATACATTATCAAGCAATGCATGCGTGCGTGCATTCTTGCAAGCATGAATGAAATATCGGTAAAAAAACATATTTATACATGTGTATACACACCTTTATGTGAAGGAATAAAAATACACATAAATGTATACATTAGATGAAAATATATTTAAATACATATATAATAAGATAAATGCATACCAGTAAACACGCACGCAGGACAGTAGACTCTACATATACATATACGCACGGTAGCACACACCTACACACTCACACGAATACACACTCAAACACTCAATCACTCAAACACTCGCACACTCACCTCCAGCCTTTAGCTTCTCTCCAGGCTCATCTTAGTTTTTGCTGCTAAATTTTTATAATAAATACATATGTAATTAGTGAAAGTACTACCAGGTACAATCGTTACAAAGGAAATACAACGACTCTTTAGACGAGCGCGTAATAATATCTGTATATTGCAATGGAAATAAAGTCCATGCATTGATTGATCCTGGTTCAGAAATTTCATGTATATCCGACCGCTTTGTATTAATGAAAGACATTGAAAGGTGCACTCAAACTACTCACCTAATCTTAGCAGATGACAAAACTTCTAAGTGTCATACCATGGCCACAGATGTTAAAATCTCCCTGGCCGATGATAGAGATATCTCTACCCAAGCTGTAATAGTTAAGATGTCACCGAAGTACGACTTAATAGTCGGAATGAGTGACTTACTCACTCTAGGTATAACCGTAACTGGTTTACTAAATAACATAGATCCATTAAAGGATCAATCAGACGATAACTGTCTGAAACCATATAAGCCCCTGTCAGACACAGTCAAGTTATTAATACCTGACTTTGCGGACAAAATCATGGATCTCATTCTAGTAAATAAGAAGATAAAGATCTACCAGGGATACATAACCATTTACCGAATATGTTATCACGCTTCGTACCGGACTTTAATAA
>NW_014038517.1:0-6912 GCF_001186125.1 Sphaeroforma arctica JP610 | reverse complement strand
ACTCTCAACTAGATTGAACGTTAAGCAGTTCAAAGACAACACAGCACTTGAAGTCTGTGCACAAGAAATGCAATCTACTTCTGACACTACAGTTAAGAAGCTTCAGTTTATAGCTAGGACTCTATTTAACAACATAAAGTCCAAGCCCGAAATCTTTCAACACCTATTTTTAAAGGGATAAATGAAAGATAATCCCGAAGCATATACACATATAATGTGACTATTAAATAAGTCAGGTGTATCACACGCACACGAGTGCACTCATGTCACTCATGCGAAAGAAGGACAGGAGTCTGGAAACACTACAGACTTAGAGACCACGCGAGTGGATTCTCAACACCCTACCTTTATTCTGGAGGAACAGAATGATAAAAACATTCTTGCTTGGCTGACGCAAAACCATAAGCTGAAGCACCAGAACGTAGTAGACGCACTTAAAGATGCTAAGCGAAATGGAATCGCGCACCCTAAGCTGGCAACTTTAGTTGACAGAGTATATCAGTCATGTACAGACTGTGATCTCAACCAAATTAAGCGCTATTGTTTCGCACCGCTTAAGAGTGTGACTGAAGATGTTCCATGGCGCAAGGTCATCATTGATCTGGTTGGCCTGCCTACGTCCGAACACACAGGCGACCATTACGTATGCCACTTCTTTGATGTGGCGTCACGGTTTAACTTGCTCTTCCATTAAAGGATAAAAATACGCAGACTGTGGCAGAATTATGTTGCCAAGTCTTTACTGACCACGGGTGGCCGAATATTATGTGCACTGATAACGGTAGTGAGTTCTGCGATGACGTTATGGAATCGCTAGTACTCGTATCAGGCATATGCCATACGAGAGGTGTGCCATATAAGCCGCAAACGCAAGGCTCGAATGAAACGCGCCATAGAAGACCTAAGTTCTTCTTGCGTACTGCATTAACGTATGATGCAGATGATTGGCCGTACCACCTTAAGTGGGTACAAACACAGATGAACGAGTGTGCTGATCCGGTTACAGGCACAACACCCGCTCGTTATTTTCGCGGCAGATATAGTGAGTTACAAATACCTTTTAACAAGGACGAACCCGATCACCATGAGGTACCATGGTTAGAGAAGGTACAACGCATACACAACGTTGTATATCCTTGCTTGCGAGAGGCACGTAATGTGGCCCTATTAAAAAGGCAAACCAGATGGAATGCTACCAAAAATATAGCAGAGTATCAGGTTGGAGACAGAGTTAACATCCGTCAAAGTAGTTCCGATGCTACTGTACTAACATTAAAATGGATAGGACCATATATAATCTCTGTAGCCGACACTAAAAGTGGAACCTATGAGGTTAAGGACCCCGACGGTTCTAGTGCTTTGAATATAGGCACTAGTCGAATTCCGACTACTGAGATTATTCTCGCAAGATGACATGATTCTGCTGCACCTCTTGACCGCTCCGAATTCAAAGATATTATATGGAGAACGGAAAATGGAGGATACACATACTATCGTACATACTTTATAGACGGTACAATCGCTGAGATAACTTCGACAATCAGGACTATTTAACGGTTTTTAACAGAATTTGGCGTAAATGCCTACATAAGTCACAGGCTGAAAAAGATAGCATGTTGCCAACGTCTGAAGGCACGGAAGTTAAAACTTGCCCGCCAACACCGTTTATTCTGGGCTTTACTGCTCATCCTTCGTATGTTTCAAAAACATTGAAGCGTAAGAAACGTCCAGTCGACCACCACGGACCTACTGGACCCAAACCCAAAACTCACAGGGTAACCGAAAACGCTTACCTTTTCCACCTGAGAAACATTAACAATACGTTATGCTACTTAATGTTTTCGACCCGTTTCCCTTTCTCGCTTTTTGACCCATAATCAGCTTGAGTGAGCAACTTGCTTCTCCTGGGTCTCAAAGCTGGGTGGGGGCTGTGTAAAAGCCAGGCCTCCACATTAGAATCTTGTAATATAAACGTACTCTTAATAGTACGTAAAACGTACTCTTAAAAGTATGTAAACTTATGTTTTCCTTAAATGGTTTTTATCGGTTTTTGTTAATTAAATACCTTTTCCATTTTACATATCAGATATTTGGACAAAGCCATTAAAAGGCCCCAGTAAAATACCAAACATAAGATTCGGTCTAGTTCTATTAATAGAACTATAGTTACTTTCCAAATCTATTTGTATCTGAATACTTCGGTAGCGAGATGGCTCAACCTAACATAGGTTTCTAAAGACTGCTAGCGTTGCTTAGTTTATCCTCCGTTCAGCCCACCAGATGTGCCAGTCTGATGAAGGCTAAGTCGGTAATTCTTGATAAGTGGCAAGTTATTGGATAATTCTATTTTCACGAGGCATACCTAACTTTACTAAAAGCCTCATTCCATTTATTTACTTCGAATTTAATTATACTTAGACTTAACCTAAGTGTGTAATTACTCTAAGGCGTTAATATCGCCATGATAGACCGAATCTTACACTGGCCGAAGAAAAGGAATTTCTAGAGAAGCTGATATATGAAGCCGATGAGTTTTTCTTCAAGAAGAACGGGCTCGCAGATGTAGCTTCTTCCTACCACCTATCTCCTCTGGGCCCCTCGGAGTGGTGGAGTTGGAACTGAACTCAATTTACGCCTGCGATATTGAACTACTGCAAAAAGACGTTCACTACTGCGAACATGACAGTACAAGAGCGCCATTGGAAGATGTATAAGGATCTATGCAGCAAACGTCGATCGCGCATGGGCGACGTGAATAAAAAACAGTATGAAATGGTCACTAGCAGTGGATATACCGGGCCGTTCAAACCAGAGCATGTTTTCTTACTGAAGTTAGGGCGAACTTATACCTTACTGATACGGATTCTTGGAGAGCTGCAGGTGACGGATCCTGGATAGATACGGACAAATTCAAGATTAGCGACAAGGATTACAATGATTTTGCTCGCTTCTACATCACTCATTTTAAGAATGTAGATGTCGACGATGATGTTTTTGTAGTGCATGGATACATTAAGACCTTCGAGGAGTTTATTGTGAAGAAATTAAAACCAACAAGGCCGATCTGACGCGCAAGTATCAAGGATTATTCTTGGAGACTAAGCCGGGTGTGAAGTATGTTATCGATTGCATAAGTTGGGAAAAGGGTGAGAAGTATATAGCGCGAATCAGTCCATTGGATATGAAAGGAAATTGTGTTGTAAGCGAGAACATCGATGACTTGAAGAAGATGAGACTCAATCACGTGCTGTGGAGATGCATCAAACGTGCGACGGATCACTGTATGAATCAGGTGAAAAATTTCAAAGCTAAAAGACTTGAGCCACAAAACAAAACAAAAGATCGCATAGCAGTTGAAATACTCGATAGCACAGATGAAAAAGTAGAATCTGACATAACTGAAGCAGAAGACGCCGAATCAGACACAGCGGAAGCAGCAGATGCAGCAGATACCGGATTAGACTCGGTAGAAGCAGTGGAACCACAGGACGATTACAGTGAAGTGGCAAAAGAACTAGACCTGGAGTTAGAAGCGACGGACATACCTGCGTCCAACATACCTGCTGCCAAGCCTGTCAATGACGATTCTGGCGAAGAACACGATGAGGATATATTGGAAGATGTGGTAGATCCGAAAAAGATGACTGTTGCTAAGAAGAAGGTGACCGTTGGGACAAAAGCACCTGCCAAGAAGACTGCCAGTACAAAAGCACCCGCCAAGAAGACATCTGTGACTAAGACTGTGGCTACAAAGACTGTGACTAGGACAAAGAAGAAGACTGCTATGAATGCAGTGGCGAAGAAGAAGCCCTCCGGCACGACTGTGCTGCCGACTGCGAAGAAGGCTACAGCTTCAAAGACGGCGTCACCTGTGATTGAAAAAGCCTTGACTACAACTCCGCCGGAAACATCACAATCTACTGAAGCAGTTGCAACAGAGCCCGCGATCACAATGGATACTACACCTGCACCATCAGGTACTGCGATAGAGGTACCACTTGCAAAGACAAACGCTGCGACAGAGGCTACACCTGTAGCCACTGACTCTTCCACAGATACGCAGAGGAGCAGCACACAGCAGCGATGACAAAGGACACACATACTGCAACAGCGAATGAGGTGAACATACCTGTGATAACTTCCGATCTACCAGCATCAGCTATATCTACTGCGCCGACTCCTGCAAGTTATAGCCATGCAGTTTGCCAGGGGCCAAACTATAACATGCCATAACCATATGTACCGTTCACACCATCCAGCTATGAATCCGGATACAGGTCGCAGCAAACCCGTATCAACGGGCTACCACCCCCGACTACCTCCAGATTTATAAGCTAACCGACTACGGTATCTGTGGTGACCACACCTTTAGACTCGATCTCCAGATACTTCCCACGAATCAAATTCATCGGCCCCAACAAATGCGAACAATGCCGCCGCCTCCGGACCAGCGCCTCCCCTCATATGGATATAACCGATATCGCCATCAATTGTATCACCTAATCACGCTGTTGAAGTACTACTTCCAAATTTCGGTTCCACCCAAATCATCGCGCTTGTTGGTCCCGCCTATGATACTTCCGATCCAGGCCAGCTAGCACATACCGAATGCATCCGTGGTCTGGTGCGGCATTGGCTCACCCCCATCCTCGCTCCTCAACCGAATTATGATGGATAACCTGGTCCTACTCGGTATTCCGTACTCTGCAATAATCCATTCCACGGCACTACACGGCGCAGACTCGATCCATACCACAGAGATGGGTACGCTACTTAGTAGGCCAGCAAGCAAATACATGGCATATTATGTAAGATTCGGTCTAATAAAGGCGATACTAATTGCCTTAGAACAAATGAACGCGTAGAGAGTTTTTTTTCTTCTTCTTTTTTTCTTCTAAAGATAGGATTTTTATGAGTCTCTCGGATTCGCCCTAGTGAAACATACCATAGTTTCTAATAGAGCGACAACGAAACACTAAATAAAATCCCTTCGGCGGAAACAGTACTGAGAGGATTATATATAGGCAATGTCTCAGCCTCACAATCCCTCAGAGTATTGCTGTCTTCACGAGGCAAACCCAACTTTATTAAACGTCTCATTTCGTTTATTTATATCGATATTTACACGATATTTAGAATTTACCTACGCGTTTATTTATTCTAAGGCATTAGTATCGCATTTATTAGACCGAATCTTACACGTTTAAAGTTAGCAAAAGTATTAATTACTTAGACTACTTAAGCGTAAAGGTAAGTTAACTACCACAAAAAAAAAATATTGTCTAAGCTAGTCGTTAAGAGACAAGCTAGTAGTCACAAGTTAAGATTATGACCAAGAAAGACAACAATCCTTCTAAGAAGCGTAGAGCTGAAAAGAAGAAGATGGAGAGAGAAGTCGCTAGCGCTGCCGCAGCTATTACTGCTGTAAAAGCAACCGACGCCGCTGCTGATGCATTTAAGCGCACTGTAGCCAAAGTACTTGCCTCTGACAATTATAGTCAAACGGACAATGCTTCAGATAAGAAAGTAGCCACTCCGCTTAAGGAGACTACTCCTGCTGACAGAGCCCGAGGGCCAACTATTTTCTCAACTTCAAAGCTTGCATTAACGAAGCCAAGAAGTGAGACAAGGGATACGTCTCAAGACGCCCCAACCCATTCTTCTGACGAAAATCAGAAAGGAAAGTCCCCAGTTATGAGGGCGTCCCCAATTATAGGGGACAAGGACAAATCTCAGAAGGAACCTATTATGGAACCAGAAGAGGAGGCAAGCTCAAGTAGCAAAACCGAATCTACGTCCGAGACTTCTAAGCCGAAGCACATAAGTAAGTTAATTGCTAAATACGCCGATCTTAAGAATCAGTTAGCTACTATTATGAAAAGCTTGACTGTCGAACATGTAGATCAATCAGATAGATCAGGAAAACATGCACAGCGCTTACGCGAGCATGTTTCCCCGTACATTACTGAAGCCCTACATAAGTGAACAGAACGTCGACAGGCAATTGCGCCCAAAGACTCAAGCTCGACACTCGAGTCATATGATCCAGAGGTGCACAGCGTCGATATAACGTACGAGGCATTACTGCCAGAAGAACAGGCTAATCACTCGCCTGTTCTGACACCCGGCCGTGAGTCACCTGTCCTCAAAGGTATTATAGACCGAGAGGTAAGGATATATACTCCGCCACTTGTACCCAATTGGGAGGATAATCGTCGGAAACCAGTTAAGACTGGGTATGTTATTCCGACGCCAAGGGATATTAATCATCCCCGCAGACGTGTGAACGATGTCGAGTTTAATCGCTTCGACCGCACGGCTTTACACCAACCCGCAGAGGAGTTCCACTCTGACGAGGTGACCGACCTTAATAAATCGGTCGACGACTATACCAATATAATGGAAGTCGGCCATGCTGCGCATCATGCTGATGACGTAGCATACTATGCGAATATTATTGCAATTAAGCAAAAGCGTATGGACCAATTACTTCAGGCCCAACGTGGACAAGACCATAGGGACAACCAGAAGTACAAGGGACAGATCAGTCGACTTAAGTCGAACTGGGATGCCAACAGCAAGCAGGTCGAGTTTATAAACAGCCATGATCTCGACACGCTAACTCGTACGCTTAATGCGTTTACGGTCATGCTGGAGACGAATGATATCGCTCCCCAGCAATGGATCTTTGCCTTAATGCAGACATTTGACCCTACAGGGATCAGTTATCTGATCCTGCAGCAACACCAGCATGAGCTAGACACTTGTCGTGACTGGCCAGCTGTGTGTTGGTTGGTCACATCCTTGTTAAGTAAGGATATGCGTAGCCCTGGGCTGAGTTCAATTTTAAATGAGCCAGCTGAGAACACGCCCATTCAGAGTTATATTCTGAAGCTAGACGCTGACCTGAAA
>NW_014038518.1:3613-9157 GCF_001186125.1 Sphaeroforma arctica JP610 | reverse complement strand
GATAGATAGATAGATACATACATACATACATACATACATACATACATACATACATACATACATACATACGTACGTACATACATACATACATACATACCTACATACATACATACATTCATCAAAATATTTAGAGCTTATTCAGGTCCTCTGGAGTACACCTCGCACTACACAGGCACGCCCAGTGAAAGTTGTGCATGACAGCCTACATACCAAACGGATGGTTAATCTGTGGTAGCTCTTCAATCGTGGTCTAGCTCTACCTCACTTCACTTCATCTGAGCACCATACGCAACTACACAACAAAAGGAACAAATCCGTCAAGTCAATAGGGATCGAGCCATTCCATCTCTCAGGCGATTTATCTGTCTATCCACAATATATAACCATTACATAAATAGACCCTTCGCACCCAAACCCTAAAACCCTAAAACCCTAAAGACATCATATTTACTCGTACACCATCCCCCTTGCAGCACACCGTTCGCCAGTGTGTCACATGTGGGCGCTCAGCGCTACCTTCCTTATTGGGCGACATGAAGGACGAAGTACCGAACAGTCCCACGCGGTGGGCAGACCGATGGCGTGACAAGTGCGTGTGTGGCGGGCTATGGCGAGCACGGGTTGAAAGCAAAGAGAGATATACCAATAAATAAAAGACAAACACACATACATAGCACATATCTCCTTCTATTGAAAATAGAGAGAGACATATCAAGGAAATGAAGACAAAGACACATTCACAGCACAGGTCTCCTTCTATTGAAAGTAGAGAGAGATATACCAAAGAAATGAAGACAGACACACATACACAGTACAGGTCGCCTTCTATTGAAAGTAAAGAGAAATATACCAAAGATATCAAGACACAGACGCATACACAGCACATGTTACGCTCTATTGTAAGTAAAGAGAGATATACCAAGGGATGGTGATAAAGACACATACTCAGCACATGTCTTATTCTATTAAAAATAAAAAGAGATATACCAAGGAAATGAAGGCAAAGACACATACACAGGACATATTGTTTACTATTGAAAGTAAAGTGAGATATACCAAGGAAATGAATACAATAACACATTCACAGGACATGTCTCCATCAATTGAAAGTAAAGAAAGATACGAATTAGTAAAGACAAGGACCAATTTATAACACAGGTCTTTTATTGAAAGCAAATAGAGATAAACCAATAAATAAAAAACAAACACATATACACAGCACATATCTCCTTGCTTTGAAAATAAAGAGAGATATACCAATTAGTAGAGACCAAGACAGATATATAGCAAAGGTCTCCTTCTATTCAACGTAGAGAGAGATGTAACAAGGAAATGAAGACGAACACATACGCACAGCACAGGTCTCCTTCTATTGAAGGTAAAGAAAGATATACCAAGGTATAAAGACAAGGACACATACTCAGCACAGGTCTTCTTCTATTGAAAGTATAGAGAGTTATACCAAGGAAATGAATACAAACACACATACACAGCGCTTTCCCTGGTTTCATAGAATGCGTCATATTTGTGTAGTTTATTCTTGTAGGCATGTGATAGGCCCTGTTGTGTGGGGATAGCCCCTTCTCAACTCCCTCGTGCGTCTGATTGTCTGATAAAAATGGCGTATATATGTGGTTGGTAGTCGAAGGGACAGCATGCCGTAGTCTTTATCATTGCTCACTTTATTTCAATCGTATGTACTATGTATTTGTGCTTTGGTGCTGAAGTACAAGTCACCCTAATTCTTCTTCTTCTTCTCATCTATTCGTTTGTAGTCCGAATAAGCCTCTTCCTCCGTGTCTTCACCGAGAACCGACTCAGCGCGCTCCCTCGGATCGACATACACTTTGAATCTGAAAACCCAAGACAAAACCGCGAACGAATCAATACGTGAACTGCATACAATGTGCAAATACTTTGCTCTTGCTAGTATAGTATATCCAGCACTCCAACCGTCACTTCGAGCTGAGCTGACACTTTGAAGATCAAGGACATTCAGCAATGTGAATCAATACGTTCGGTTTAGTTGGAAATGCGAAGGAAGAAAAACAAACCAGTATGTGCGAGCTATAACTCAAGGCTATACCTGTTACTGAGTTTGTACTCACACAACCAACACACATTGTTACATAAATGAGCTATGAATTACCCTCCAAACAAAGGCAAACAACCACAACGCACAGCCTAATCAGAAACTTACACTGAAAACAATGATTTATGGTCATACAATTGAACAGGTTTGAAATGATAGCTAAAATCAAGCCACAGCTGTCCATATATATATACATACACACACGCACAAACACAAACACAAACACACAGACACAGACACAGACACAGACACACATATATATATATATATACATATATCAATCCCGAATTGGGAACGTTCAGGACCATACCTTGGAGTGCCCTCCTTATCATAACACGACCCGCAGAAGGTGTTTCTGATGCACTTCGTCAACAGCATGATGAATAAGACGATAAACACAGCTAGACTGGTACCCACCGCCGCCAGCACAAAGCGGAAGCGCTCGTTCAACCAGTAGTGCATGCGATCTACAGGGCAGCCGTTAAGGACTTTGCCTTGAGACGATCCTAAGTATGGAATAGGGTGGGATATATTAACATGAACGAGAAAGACGAATCTATTGGTATGGAATAGGGTGGGATGTGCTAGCATGAACGAGAAAGACAAATCTATTCTGCACGGGCGTCTTTCTCTACTTATCCTGGGTTAGCTTGAAATGAACTGATGACAGTTTGAAATATCCACTGAGAGCCTTCTATTTACCCAATTCTAGTAAGAAGTAAATATGATTTATGTCGAGGATGAAGTAATCTTCCAAATAATCTTGTTTGTTCTTTTTAAAGTGTAATAATTGGATATAATTTGGGAATACCCATAGAACGCTTTCCCCGGACGAATCTGATTGTGATTGCGGGATGCAAAAATTGAAGAACAAATGTGTGAACTTGCAATGGCTAGTTTGTCGTACAAGGCTAGTCACTCGAAGTATAACAGCCAATCTTATACTAACCTTAACCGTTGCACTCGACTACCTTATCAACCTATGACATAACACCACTAAAACCCACCATGCACTATGCGCTACCCACACTCGCACCAGTACGCAGATAGCCTACACCATTCGATACAAGGACTATGAACGCCTCAGGTTCCCCCCAGACCCTCATACCTACACTGAATAACCACCTCGCATCCTATCAGGCAAATTTGAGTGCCCACGGATTCACTTATTTGACAATTGCCATAGCAACGAACTAGACAGATACAGATACCTGGCACTAGGTCGGCGATGCGGATTGTGGCGTCTGTCAGCACCCTGTCCCCCATGTCATACGTACCCATGCTCAGCTCACCACGATCCCAGTCTATGCTGATCTTGGCGTAGTTCTCCACTCCGTGTACCTGGCAGATAGTCGAGCATGGGTTGTTTTAAATAGGGGCTTCAAAACGTTATACGTCTACATTGGTAGGCGTGTGTGCAGCCGTGTGTGCAGCCTAGTATACACTTGTGATGCACGTCAAGCGCTTCAGCATGTCGTATGAGTATTAAAGCGTTGCGTTGAATCGCATTCCAAAGCGTGTGTATAGTTACGAAACACCTTACTCTTACCTCAGTCCTACTTAACTAGTATCAGAGCACTGACTGGGTGAAAAGCAAGCTTTTAGCACATGGTACGATGTACGTGCGGGTAATTTGGATGGCTGCGCCTGCGAAGCCGGAGCTATTTAACGCACACATGCGTTAACATAGGGTTTTCCAATGCGTACACACACTAGTACATCCTATACACCAACGCAATAATTACATTAAATACGTTTATATACACGCCTTATCGAAAGATACGGTGGCCAAGGTCCTATACCAGAAAACCTCAAACATCACCATACAACTAAACATTACATATTCATAAGTACACACCTCACCAATACGATACGAGGCCCAGGTTAACCACCTCAGCGCCGTCTCGCACACCTCGCCTTTAGTCCAGCCGTCGAAGCACGCGTGCGTCAACCCACTCGACGTTAGATCGTATAGTGGATAGCCTAACAGACGCAATGGTTGACAGACGGGATGGTGTTGGTGGTACACAGGTGGAGAGATAGTAGGAAGATAAGGTGAGGGGAGAGAATGGGGAAGCATACACACATTGAAGATAAGGAGAGCGGAGAGAACGGAGAAAACATACACCCACAAAGAGTGTGTCGGAGAGTGGGCCAATGACTACACTCATCGTAGAGCAATAGACAGGGATATGGCAAGAGTCTTGAACACATGCAACGTGCAACTGGAGAAGAATACTGGTAATCAGGGGGAGCTCATGCGTCTCCCTTTGCACACGTGTACGGGCAGAGCGAACGGCTATACAACAGACGACTACAAGGTACTTATATAATTCATGTAACGTAGATATATACTTAATTGGGGACTTGCATACTTCATGTAACTTGTATATACATTACTTAATTAGAAAGATGTGAGGTTTGGCAAGGGATGCCATCCTAACAGCTGCATAGACCCTATACGGCCACAGAAGGAAACGTGCACGTGAGAATACTAAACACGGCACGCACGGATTCATGTACGCAGCTATCTATTTATATACCATGTACGCGTGTGTTATGACTAACCCCCGTGTGCACACCTACACGGACACGCTAATACACACCCATACTCTAAAAAGCACCCCGACACACCTACGGCCGCGCACTTTTCGTCGCCGCAGCAGGAGAGCTCACTGAAATGGACGTCACCGCTCATGAACACCACTCCACGACTCTGTGTATCGCCCAGAAGCGCCTGCAGCTTCACAAACGACGCTCGATGCCTTCGCCACACATCGGCTGTGAGACGTACGTGTGTGTGTGTGTGTGTGTGTGTATTGTGTGCAGAGGAGAGAGGGTTTATGGGGGATGTGTTGGTTCAGTTTCAGTGAGATGTGGATGGATGCGAGAACTTAGTGGAGGGCTATAGAGTTGTGTTGTGTGATAAAGAGACTACTGGTTTTATTAGTATACCGTCTGCAGCTGTTCGACGGGCTATTACAACAACAAGGCTAACGCCAACACCAACACCAAGTCATACTCTGGCTATAAAAGAGATGAGTGTCGAAGACATATTCTGTATATATATATACATACATAGATACATAGATACATATACACACACGCACACGCACACGCACACACACACACATATATATATAAATAAATCTATATATATATATATGTATACATACACACACACGCACGCACACACACACACACACACACACACACACATATATATATATACAGACACATACACAGACAGATACAGACACAGACACAGACACAGACACAGAAACAGACGCAGACACAGACATAATATATATATATCTATATCTATATCTATACCTATATATATCTATCTATCTATATATACATATATATATATACATATATATATATATATATATCAGATATCTATATATCTATATCTATATATATATACATATATATAAATATCAGAAATC
>NW_014038518.1:0-2099 GCF_001186125.1 Sphaeroforma arctica JP610 | reverse complement strand
GTATAGCAAGATATCTGAATATTTGGAGATACATGTATACAAAGTAGACAGAACACCTGCTTAACTCACCTGCATATGTTCCAAAGGAGTGGGTTCCCAAACAAAAGGGTACATTTTCTGGTCCGCGTAAATCGCATCTCCGAGCCAAATCCATAAATCGGGATCGTACTTCATGACCAAAGGCCACACTGGCTGGTCTCGGTCATGTTTGCTACAAGAGCCAAAAGATATCTTCGCTATTGTCTGGTCGCGAAGCTCAAAGTCAGCAGCGTGAACGTGCGATGCGACCAAGGGTATAGCCCAAGCTATGTACGTATGCCATCGCATAATTCGCTCGCGAGAATGTGTCTTCCCTGCGTACAACTATATATCTCCACAGATGAATGACGAAGCAATACTCTGTCAACGGCAGTCCTGACACTCCCCGTATATATCATATATCAACATTTTTATAAATAGGGGGCTTGAAACATACATACCCACTTTTTTTGGGCCTCGTTCTCAAATCATCGCTGATGATGTCATTGTTTTTCTATCTTTGAAAGGGGGTACAAAACTACAAATACAACCATATATTTTGGGGCCGGACGGGATGGGGGCCTGGTCAATTATAAAAAAGCATTGCCGTCAAACTCTTTTTTATGGTCCAGGGTCCGTTTCATGCCTAAAATTGGACAGAATAAGAGGTAGACAAAATCCGACAAGTAGGGCTGGTTGGCCTGGGGGCTGGGGCTCTATTGATAATCCCTATGTATGGTTCTCATCAGAGAAGTACGCCTATATGTACGATTGTACGCGCATATCAAATGCCTTCTTTTTAATTTTTTTTTAGCCTTTCAACTTTCAAGTATCCACTTCGGTCTTAAGTCCGTGATTCAACTGGTGTCGTATTCTTTGGCTCAGTTTTGGCGGTAGGCATTCATCACCATAGAGGCAACATCATTGACTAACATTAATCATATCCCGCACCCAAAGCAACACTACTGAATACGTTCATTGTACGCTGGCACCGAACGCAACTTTGAACGCTATCTATCGAATTTTTATCTCCACAATCTATGGCGCAACACGATTGACTGTCTGTTTCCCTGCCGTTTAATAGTATTGTGTCTATTTTACTTGAATATCAATCTATCTATGTTCAATACTCTTTTGAGCATTGCCGCTATTCTTGTATACTGTTATATTTCGTTAGGTTATATGATAAAGGCACTTGCCCATCCACTTCTCTTCAGAGTAAAGCGGTGCACACATAAATTCATACAGCATGAGCAGAGTGCTAATTAAATATGTTCACATTGGTGGTAGTCAAAAAAAGATCTACAAAATAAGAGATAGACGAAGAAAGACAAATCGGTGTGGGTCTTCTCCCTGCAGGGAGTGTGGGCCGCGTATGCGCTAAATTTATAAATTTTCTGTCTAATTTATATAAAAGGCCATGAAATTTCACATATTATATTTAATTAAATATACTGCTTTTAGTGTCTCTTGATTTATACTACAAACTTGCTTAGCAGCTTTATTGTATCATGGCTTCTGTCTAAGATGCACATCAATTAACTGTGTATTTTAAGATATACAGTAGTGCATGTGAATATTCCTGAGCGTGGAAGTTATTGATGCATGAGAATTACTTTATCTCATGTGTACAAACGTGGTATACAAACTTTCGCTACATGATAGCACTGATGTCCATTTCTCTTTCTCGTTTCAAAGGTACTCAAAAATACATATCTATTCTTATATGCTGATTATATGGATGATTTGCTACCTTACGATATATATACACATGGATGCATATATGTATGTATACAAACAAACGAACACACACATACACACTTATACACACATACACGTGTACGTCTGTGTACACACACCCACTCAAACACTAACACACCCACTCAAACACTAACACACCCACTCAAACACTAACACACACACACACCCACACGCACACACATACACACACTACTACTAACTAACTAACTAAACTAACTAACTAACTAACTAACTAACTAACTAACTAACTAACTAACTAACTAACTAACTAACTAACTAACTAACTAACTAACTAACTAACTAACTAACTAACTAACTAA
>NW_014038519.1:2797-9163 GCF_001186125.1 Sphaeroforma arctica JP610 | reverse complement strand
CGATATTTACACGATATATAGAATTCACCTACGCGTTTATTTATTCTAAGGCATTAGTATCGCCTTTATTAGACCGAACCTTACACATTTTAAAGTGAGCAAAAGTATTAGTTACTTAGACTACTTAAGCGTAAAGGTAAGTTAACTACCACAACATTTTCTCTCTTGTCTAAGCTAGTCGTTAAGAGACAAGCTAGTAGTCATAATTTAAGATTATGACCAAGAAAGACAACACTCCTTCTAAGAAGCGTAGAGCTGAAAAGAAGAAGATGGAGAGAGAAGTCGCTAGCGCTGCCGCAGCTATTACTGCTGCACAAGCAGCCGACGCCGCTGCTGATGCATTTAGGCGCACTGTAGCCAAAGTACTTGCCTCTGACAATTATAGTCAAAAGGACAATGTTTCAGATAAGGAAGTAACCACTCCGCTTAAGGAGACTACTCCTTCTGACAGAGCCCGAGGGCCAACTATTGCCTCAACTTCAAAGCTTGCATTAACGAAGCCAAGAAGTGAGACAAGGGATACGTCTTAAAACGCCCCAACCTATTCTTCTGACGAAAATCAGAAAGGAAAGTCCCCGATTATGAGGGCGTCCCCAATTATAAGGGACAAGGACAAATCTCAGAAGGAACCTATTATGGAACCAGAAAAGGAGGCAAGCTCAAGTAGCAAACCCGAATCTACGTCCGAGACTTCTAAGCCGAAGCACATAAGTAAGTTAATTACTAAATACGCTGATCTAAAGAATCAGTTAGCTACTATTATGAAAGACTTGACTGTCGAACATGTAGATCAATTAAAAAGATCAGGAAAACATACACGGCGCTTACGCGAGCATGCTTCCCCGGGCATTCCCTACAGAAGTGGACAGAACGTCGACAGGCAATTACGCCCAAAGACTCAAGCTCGACACCTGAGTCATATGATCCAGAGGTGCACAGCGTCGATATACCGTACGAGGCATTACTGCCAGAAGAACAGGGTAATCATTCGCCTGTCCTAACACCCGGCCGTGAGTCACCTGTCCTCAAAGGTATTATAGACCGAGAGGTAAGGAGATATACTCCGCCACTTGTACCCAATTGGGAGGATAATCGTCGGAAACCAATTAAGACTGGGTATGTTATTCCGACGCCAAGGGATATTAATAATCACCACAGACGTGTGAACGATGTCGAGTTTAATTGCTTCGACCGCACGGCTTTACACCAACCCGCAGAGGATTTCCACTCTGACGAGGTGACCGACCTTAATATATCGGTCGACGACTATACCAATAAAATGGAAGTCGCCCATGCTGCGTATCATGCTGATGACGTAGCATACTATGCGAATATTATTGCGATTAAGCAAAAGCGCATAGACCAGCTACTTCAGGCCCAACGTGGACAAGACCACAGGGACAACCAGAAGAACAAGGGACAGATCAGTCGACTTAAGTCGAACTGGGATGCCAACAGCAAGCAGGTCGAGTCTATAAACAACCATGACCTCGAGAAGCTAACTCGTACGCTTAATGCGTTTACGGTCATGCTGGAGACGAATGATATCGCTCCCCAGCAATGGATCTCTGCCTTAATGCAGACATTTGACCCTGACCAGTTATCTGATCCTGCAGCGACACCAGCATGAGCTAGACACTTGTCGTGACTAGCCAGCTGTGTGTTGGTTGGTCACATCCTTGTTAAGTAAGGATATGCGTAGCCCTGAGCTAAGTTCAATTTTAAATGAACCAGCCGAGAACACGCCCATTCAGAGTTATATTCTGAAGTTAGACGCTGACCTGAAACGTCCCGATATAACAAAGGACAGGGCACGGCGATGGTACGAATTCCTGGTTATGTACGTGTTCTGTAAGAACATAGGGAATAACGACCGTGAGAGTCTGTACACCGAGTTGCGACGTAAACACGCGATTGAGGCTCGAGACAAGGGACATGAAACAAAGTTTCATCTATGCCGACTTACATGGGAACAGTTTTATGATACTGTATCCACTCTTTTTCCCGCACATCGAGTAACATCGAAGGAAAAAGCGGCTGTTAAGAAGCCGCGGGAGCTCACCGATCACGGGTACGTATCCAGGCAGACCTCAAACGAGAGACCTCAACATGCACGTGCTCGCGAATTCACTTTAACCCCGCGACCCAATAAACGGGCACGCGCAGGAGCGAAGACATGGAACCTCCATTTAAGGAGAATAAGAAATGTGCCGACGCCCAGTGTGGGTATGACATGTACCAGTTAACCCCTAACGGTTATTGGAATGGTAGACATGCATCCACCTGTACACACTTTCTTACTAAGTGTGACAAGTGTGAGAAGACCAATAGTTATCACACTAAGTCTTGTAACCGAAAGCACAACATTAAGTTGGAGTGACGGTACTACCAGGTACAATCATTACACAGACAATACAACGACTCTTTAGATGAGCGTGTAATAATCCCTGGACATTGCAATGGAAATAAAATCCTTGCGTTGATTGATCCTGGTTCAGAAATTTCATGTATATCCGATCGCTTTGCATTAATGAAAGATTTCGAAAGGAGAACACAAACAACTCATCTCATTTTAGCTGATGATAAAACTGATACGTGTGATACCATCGCCACAGATGTTAAAATCTCCCTGGCCGATGATAGGAGTATCACTACTCAAGCTGTGATAGTTAAGATGTCACAGAAGTACGACATTATAGTCGGAATGAGTGATTTACTCACTCTAGGTATAACCGTCACTGGTTTACCAACTAACATAGATACATTAAAGGATCAATCAGACGATAACTGTCTGAATCTATATAAGCCCCCGTCAGACACAGTCAAGGCATTAATACCTGACTTTGCGGACAAAATCATGGATCTGATTCTTGTTAATAAGAAAATAAAGATCACAGATTGGGCAAAATCCCGCTTTAACGACGGATTTGTCAGCCTTGACTTAACCAAGGTAGACTTTACACAGTTAAAGTGCCCCTCAAGGAACTATGTATCCTGGAGACACGAGGCTGTTGTAGAAGAACAAGTTGAGAAATGGCTAGCAGATGCTGTGACAGAAATTAACAATCAACAAACGCCAGTTAACTTGGCACTGCTAGCCGTAGACCAACATAACTCTGACGGATCGTTTAAGAAAGTCAGAGTATGCTTAGATATGAGTCCAATAAATAAATTATTGCCGACTCATAGCTTTCACTTACCTCGTATTAACGAGCTCCTGCGAAGGATGGAAGGTGCTACAGTGTTTACAACTATAGACCTTACACAAGGATACCATCAAATGCAGGTATATGAACCCCACTGTAAATACTTTAGCTTTACGTGGAAAGGCAACCAATACCGGTTCAGAGGTGCACCTTTCGGGTTACACTCTTTACCGGCATTCTTCCAACAAGTAATGGAAGAAATGTTTGCAGACATGCCTAACGTGCAAGTCTATATAGATGACATAGTCATCTTTTCTAAGACTACAGGCGAACACGCCGCATTAGTCAGACGAGTCCTTAAGAGACTCAATGAGCAAAACTTCAAGATTAACGAGATAGGCTACCATATATCTGGGGAAGGTATTAAGATCGACCTCGGTAAGGTAGAACACCTGTTAGATTGGCGAACACCAACTACAGGAAGAGATGTTAACACCATGTGTGGGTTTGTAAACTTCTTTTCAGATGGAGTACCACACTTAGCTGACTACCTTAAACCTTTTGGACACTTAAGATGTCATAAAGGCAAACTAGGAGACTTGTGGACTAAAGAGTGTGATGACACATTTAAAGCGCTCAAACACGCAGTCCAACAAGCCCCAGTTGTACAAGGGCCAGTCGATGGCGTGCCGTTTGAAATAGCAACGGACGCATCAGACTTAGCCTTAGGAGGAGTATTATATCAGGTTATAAATAACAAACCTAGATATATACAATTCTTTAGTCGAGCAGTGAATGCTTCACAGTTGAATTATCCTACTGTTAAACAAGAGCTATTAGCCATAGTGACAGCTCTAACACACTTCCGAGATTACTTATACGGATCAGAATTTACGCTGATGTGTGATCAGAAATCTGTTCAATATATGAAAGGATGAAACCCGACTCACAATTACTGAGTCGCTGGCATGATACAATATCAAAGTTTCATTTTGATATAAAACATCTGCCAGGTATACATAACCATTTACCGGATATGTTATCACGCTTCGTACCGGACTTTAATAAATCCGTACGTGTGTTACTAGCCACTGACTGGAAGTGTAATCCCAGGTGGTTTGAACTGGCTCAAAAGATATATGGGCCACATACCATAGATATATTTGCTGCACATCATATTGCACAACTATCGAATTACAGGACTTTAAATCATCCTATGGGAGACGCCTTTCAAATAGACCTCTCTCAACATAATGCGTGGGCTAATCCACCGTGACAGTTAATTGCCCAGCTATTAAATTTTGTTCATATACTTAAAGCTACCATCACGTTGTGCTGCCCATTACGGAGTAAAGATCCATGGCTCAATAAATTGATCAGCATGATTCAATGCGAGCCAATATATTTAGATAGGGAAGTATATACTTTCCTATATAAGGGTACCCGAGCCGTCCAGAAGACGCCCTGGAGACATACTATTATATGTCGTATAGGTCCCATTGGAACAACCAAATGGACCCCTTCTGAGACCTTCCTTAACAAGGTCAAAGAATCAGAGATTCCACTCTCTACCCAATTGAACGTTAAGCAGTTCAAAGGCAACACAGCACTTGAAGTCTGTGCACAAGAAATACAAGCTACCAATGACACTACTGTTAAGAAGCGTCAGTCTCAAGCTAGGACTCTGTTTAATATCATAAAATCCAAGCCCGAGGTCTTTCAAACCCTATTTCTAAAGGGATATATACACATAAAATGCGACTATTTAATAAGTCATGCGTATCTAACGCACATGAGCGTGATTATGACGCTCATGCAAAATCAGGACAGGAGTCTGAAAACACTACAGACTTAGAGACCACGCAAGTGGATTCTCAACACCCTACCTTTATTCTGGAAGAGCAGAATGATGAAAACATTCTTGCTTGGCTGAAGCAACATCAAAAGCTGAAGCACCAGAACGTAGTAGAAGCACTTAAAGATGCTAAGCGACATGGGATCGCGCACCCTAAGCTGGTAACTTTAGTTGACAGAGTATATCAGTCATGCACAGACTGTGATCTCAATCAGATCAAGCGCTATGGTTTCGCACCGCTTAAGAGTGTGACTGAAGATGTTCCATGGCGCAGGGTCATCATTGATCTGGTTGACCTGCCCACGTCCGAGCACACAGGCGACCGTTACGTATGCCACTTCTTTGATGTGGCGTCACAGTTTAACTTGCTCTATCCATTAAAGGATAAGAATACGCAGACCGTGGCAGAAATATGTTGCCAAGTCTTTGCTGACCACGGGTGGCCGGTTATTATGTGCACTGATAACGGTAGCGAGTTCTGCGATGACGTTATGGAATCGCTAGTACTCGTATCAGGCATATGCCGTAAGAGAGGTGTGCCATATAAGCCGCAAACGCAAGGCGCGAATGAAACGCGCCATAGAAGACTTAAGTTCTTCTTGTGTGCTGCATTAACGGATGATGCAGATGATTGTCCGTACCACCTTATGTGGATACAAACACAGATGAACGAGTGTGCTGATCCGGTTACAGGAACTACACCCGCTCACTATTTTCGTGGCCGATATAGTGAATTACAAATCCCTTTTAACAAGGACGAACCCGATCACCATGAGCTACCATGGTTAGAGAAGGTCCAACGTATTTATAACGTTGTACATCCTTGCTTGCGAGAAAAACGCAATGTAGCCTTATTAAAGAGGCAAAAGCGTTTGAACACTACCAAGAAGATAGCAGAGTATCAGGTTGATGACAGAGTTAACATCCGTCAACGTAATTCCGATGCTACTGTATTAACATCTAAATGGATAGGTCCATACATAATCTCTGTAGCGGACACTAAAAGTGGAACGTACGAGGTAAATAAACCCGATGGTTCTAGTGCGCTTAATATAGGCACAAGTCGTATTCCGACTACAGAGATTATACTCGCAAGAAGACATGACTCTAATGCCCCTCTTGATCGTTCTGAATTTAAAGACATTATATGGAGAACGGATAAGGGAGGCTATACATACTATCGTACACGCTTTATAGACGGTACAATAGCTGAGTTGACTTCAGATGCTTTCGAAAATCAAGACTATTTAATAGCCTTTAATCGAAAATGGCGTAAACGCCTGCATAAGTCACAAGCTGAAAAAGATAGTATGTTTCCATCGTCTGAAGGAACGGAAGTTAAAACTTATCCGCCTACAGCATTTA
>NW_014038519.1:0-2777 GCF_001186125.1 Sphaeroforma arctica JP610 | reverse complement strand
CCACGGACCTATTGGACCTAAGCCCAAAACTCACAGGGTAACCGAGAACACTTAACTTCTCCGCCTGAGAAACATTAACTATATGTTATGCTACTTAATGTTTTGACCCGTTTTTCCTTTCTCGCTTTTTTGACCCATAATCAGCTTGAGTGAGCAACTTGCTTCTCTTGGGTCTCAAAGCTGGGTGGGGGCTGTGTAATAAGCCGGGCCTCCACATTAGACTCTATGTATATACGTACTCTTAAGCAGTACGCAAATTACAAACGTACTCTTAATAGTACGAGGAACTTAAGTTTCCTAAATGTGCTCTTAATAGCACGAGGAACTTAAGTTTCCTAAAATGGGTTTTAATAGTTTTATTAATTAAACCTTTTCCATTTAACATATCAGATATTTGGATGAGGCCATTGAAAGGCCTCAGTAAAATACCAAACTTAAAAAGAGTTGGTCTAGTCCTATTAATAGAGCTTTATTTACTTTCCAATTTTATTCGTATCTGAATACTTCGGCAGCGAGATGGCTCAACCGAATATAGGTTTCTAGGGACTATTAACGTTACCTAGTTGATCCTCCGATAAGCCAACCAGATGTGCCAGTCTGATGAAGGCTAAGTAGGTAATTCCTGATAGTGGCAAGTTATTGGTTAAGACAATAACTAAAGACGTCAAGAGTATTTTTATTTTTATTTATTTTTTCTAAAGATAGGATTCTATGAGTCTCTCGGATTCGCCCCAGAATCCTTCGGCGGAAACAGTACTGAGAGGATTATATATATAGGCAATGTCTCAGCCTCACAATCCCTCAGAGTATTTATGTTTTCACGAGGCAAACCTAACTTTATTAAACGTCTCATTTCGTTTATTTATATCGATATTTACACGATATAGAATTTATCTACGCGTTTATTTATTCTAAGGCATTAGTATCGCCTTTATTAGACCGAACCTTACAAAAACACAAACGCCTACTAAATAATAACAACAACACTTCTCTAAAATTCTAAAACCCTACTACTCGATGATGATTTTTGCAAGACTAGCGGGCCTCAGTCTCTTGTTGGTTACAACTTTTGCCGTTGTTGTTGCCGTTCCCGTTGCCGTTCCCGTCATCCCGACACACCGTTTTCTACCACGGATGGCACCTCTTACCGTGGTGGACATTGCGTGTCCACGCAGTTTGTTAACGAAACGCGAACCGAGGTATCGCGGATCTGACCTGTGTACTACCAATATATCATCGGGAAACGTCAGCGTACACACCCACATGGTCAATGGTGACATGGCCCGTACGCGCAGCATTATGGGTAATGATACACGTCGTGGTCACAAAGGTTACCTGGAGGTTACCGTATACCCGCGCTTTTTTGGTTCCGTAATCGACGCCATATCGGGATTTGTTGATACTGTGACGGACGCGGTAGACGGCATTCCAATTGTTGAAACCGCCGTGTCCTGGGCCTTGAGTCCGGTTACGGGCGTACTGGATACGGTTGACGGTGTTGTGAACGAAGTGATAATGTGGTGGGTGCTATCAACTACATCACCGGTAATGATGAGAATGAGGAGGACACCGGAAGTATCGGTAGTAGCGAGAGCTGTCCCGGTTGCCCGGCGGCCTGGATGGGGGACGGGGTCTGTGACGACGCTTGCTATACGGCATTCTGCGGCTTCGATCTGGGGGACTGTGATGGAATGACCGCTCCAGAGTCAGAGTGTGCGTACGGATGTTTCGACTACTACATTGCGGACGGCATGTGCGATGTAGCGTGGAATGTGACCAGCTGTTCCTACGACGGCGGTGACTGTGATGCGCCCGCGAGCAAGTTTTTTAACGTGAACACTGAGGCTTTCCGCATGAGTCACAATGGCTTGTACATGATTGCAGGGGAACCTGAGCTCGGTACTGACGGCGACAACATTTTTTGACATTACCAGTGAGCTGTGGTCAGCCTGGTATTTTTCCGGGGATTATATTGTGAGCAGCATGAATGACTATATTCTTGTGGACTACTCTTCATTTGACATAGTTAAGTTGATGGTGCAGGTCAAATTCGAGGTGTACGAGGACCAGAAGTGGCATTTTGTAGACTGCATCTAGAAAGATCGGAAAGTGCCGTCACAGGAACGCTTAACATATGCATTACCGAGTTAAAATCCAATAAAGTATATATAAAATGAATCGTTTTCAAACCGAGTGTTGACAGCAAAAGTTTAAGCCCTGTTTCTTTTTTCTGTAGGGTTTAGAATCACACCGCGACACCTGGGTGGAACATGAGGATGCGCGCCGCAAAATCCCTAGGGTTATAGGGTTTTAGGGTTTTTAGGGTTTAGGGTTTTAGGGTTTACCTAAAAACCCTTGGGGTTCAAGGTTTTGCATTGATATTTGTTCGGCGACTCATCAGATGTGGCGGATTGGTGATCCCCCCGTCACGTACCTCACGAGCATGACTCCAAGAACAGTATAAAATGCTGTGTAAACTCATTTTACACCACAATATCCACTACTATATTCAACTTTTACAATGGTTCATTCTCAAACACTCACCAGTATCTCCACCGATGTATGGTGTGGCATCCTTCCATATCTCGATGCGAAGGATGTTTGCACGCTGCCCAAGGTGAACAAGCACTTTGCTGCACTCAGACATCCAATTTTACACCTGAGGTACCGAACGGCAATCTGGAATGCGGTATCACATACACCAGAAGTGTTTCCCATTATCCGATCATTGAAATATTCCGGCGACAACCTTTAAGATATTATCCAATATATATATA
>NW_014038520.1:3740-9167 GCF_001186125.1 Sphaeroforma arctica JP610 | reverse complement strand
AATGTGGGCCAGCTTTATGCCACACAATAACAGACAAGTTTTAGCTCCCACCCATCGTAGCGAATCAACGCACCAGTCTTTCGTCATTGCATCACTCGTCCCGAGCTTCTCGCGGCAGTTCGACAATTTTAAATTCCCATCAATCTACCTAGAACCTTTCCAACGAGTATGAAGCCTGATGTGCATGTAGACATATATTGATTTGCCCAAATCGAAATTAAAAAAACTATCCCTATGGATTCGATCGATTGGTTTTTTCAAAGCAGCCATGTTAAGGATAGCAGCCGTACCACAACATAGAGCCGAGTATTCCTAGACCCAAGCGAAAGTCTCAGCCACTCAGTCTCCGGCCACATTCCAAAGTCTAGTATGAAACCGCGACGCAGAAGGGATCTTACACCAAGCATACAAAAACACTTAACAGTTTTATTCTAAGACCTCCGTAGCCAAAACCTCGAGTTTTTTTTTCGTGCAAAATCGTGATGTCTGTCACTGTACAGAGGATAGTTAAAGCTACGAGTAACAGCTTGACACTTTTTAGTTTCAATCTTTTGTCTTCAGCTTTCAAGGTTCAACCAACGAGAGAGAGAGAACAGTCTTGTTTGAAAATTAAGCCTTCACAATCCACACTACAGACTTAACTCTAACTGTAAAATTGAGGGGGAGTGAGAGACTACAGGTCTCAGACCAGATTTTACAGCAAGAAGCCTTCTTTGATATATAGAAATCATCAGAGCCAGCTCACTCCCGAGAGCTAATCAAGATGCGTAACCGGCTCCCGAAAGTCGATTAAGTTTGTTAGCCACAACAAATTAAAAATAGTTGTGTCTCTATGTGTGTCACAACCTACGCGGAAAGGCATCATGTGATCAGCGTGAGATTAGGATACAGAGAAGTCGAAATAGAACAGCATCAAAGTGTTTAAGCGTTCTGCAGAAGGTTTCTCATACTGGCCATATGAGTTTATACCCTGGGCAGCCCAAGTGGCCGAATACTAGCACAAATGCCTTAGGTATAATACCAAAGGCGGTGTCTGAAATAAAGACATACATTTGCACCTTTTTTTTAAAGTCTACTACATTGCACTCTTACACATATGCAAATCAGTCACGATATCTGAACTCTTGCGTAGTGTCGTGTAGTAGCTAAAATAGGTCCATAACCTGATAAGCTATATAAATACTGTCAAGAGTGTCTTTATTGATTCCTTTCTTGTGGTATATATCCATCATATTCTGCGTGTTATACTTGAATACTTCTCCAGGACAGGATATGTCATTACCTGCTGGTGACACGTTTTAACAACCTTGTATACTTTTTAGATATTTATCCGGAATTGTTTTAGTGGTAGTGTACAAATCAAAACGTATGATCATGTATTAGCAAAACCAGGAGGAGTGCATCGTCGATAGCGTTATGCTATGACACTTTGGGAGAAAGTTTTAAGGTCATCAGGGACAATACGCTAAAGGCAGCTTGTGAGTAGCAATTTCCCCCAGCAAACGAGGATCAACCACAGTGGCACAGCAACAAGCAAAGAATCGAAGTAGCAAGGAGCGTCAACGAAGCATAGTCGAGCCGATGTATCCCATCAACACTACCCATACAGTATTGAATGCAGAATCATACCTAGTACTCTGAGAGCAATGAGTAATTACACGAAAGTAAGGAGAACTCTGAACGACACTCGGGGAAGCGGGGATGAGTAGAAGAGTATGAGAGAAACGCGAGAGACAACATCAAGTCACTATTACAGTATATATTGTCTGGGCGAGTTGCTTACAGCATCAAACCTATTATAGTAGAGACAACTAATAGTCAATACTCGCCAAAGCCACGGGCAGCAACATCTTTCACTTGGACAGCGCAAGTGGGACAACATCCACCAGCGAGGTATCTAATAACGTGCAGCATACTGTTGGATAGCACTCCTGTGCTGATCCTGTGGTGAAGGAAAAGGGCGATAGGTACTCCATGGATGGAGCCATGTCGGCCCATAATGATTTGCGGTGAAGAATCAACGCAAGGAAACGAATAAGGATTTACGGAAGCTGCTTGATGATAACAAGCGGCAGCGGTGTGCAACAGTATCAGGCAAGTAACCGGAAAAACGTACCAGGTCTCAGGCCTCAGAGTACGAGGGTGGGATCGAACTGTGCCGTGAGGACACCGATGGTGATTTTAAGAAGCGCTTGAGGTGTTAAGTGCTTTAGGTGCCATAAGCATGGGAACATATCTGCTAACTGCCGTAAAGGCACTTACTGACTGGCGGGGTCGCTGGATGCGACTGTTAAACTGTAGGCGCAGGCAGGGAGCGTGATCCAGGGAGCGATTCAAAATGAAGTCGTTGAGGTTTATGTAATTTCGAGAGCTACCCCCAGCTTGGTCTCTGAATTCTTCGCGGCCCAGCAGGGCTTGAAAGTGGCGAAGTACACGAGCTTACATACAAAGGTGTGGCGGAAATGGGTTTAATTCACCCCTCAGGTGTGGTGCAAGTCTTCGGTGACGTTGGAAACATGAGGGGGGGGGTCTATCTTTCGCCCATGCATCTGTTAATAGTGAAGTCTTTGCCGTTTGACACTGATATCTTGCTTGGCTTCAGAGACTTACGTAGAGAGCGCTTGTGCCTTCTGTGGACAAAGCAAGATTGGTTAGCGGTGGTTCCTCAGACACAGGTGATAGACTTCTTGAGTCTCAAGCTGGAGATGAGGGACAGCCGGGAATGAGAAGCACGCCGGACAAGGAGGCGAGAGCTAGACGCACGGAAGTCCGCTACAAGAAGCGGAAACTTGAAGTGAGAATGCTACAGGACAGACTAAATACGTTGCGCAGCCACATGTGTTTGTGGGTGATTCATCGGAATAAGTTTAAGGAACAGCAGCGCAAGAACTACATTGCGTCAGTAAAAGCCCATTTCATGGGGATTAATAAACGGTGTTGGTTTACTTGAAGTGCGAATGCTACAGGACTTGAGACTAAATACGTTACGCAGCCACATGGGTTTGCGTGCGATTCAACGGCATAAGTTTAAGGAACAGCAGCATAAGAACTACATTGCGTCAGTACAGGCCCTTTTCATGGTGATTAGGTGTGGGTCAATTGGCCAATGCGGCTGAGCTGGACGATGCAGACGAGAATGTATTACCTCGATTGCATGATTCGTTAGCGGAAGTAGACGTGTCAGTAGGCGCGACAACGATATCTACGGTTAAGGAGGTAGATTCACAGGCGCATCTGGAGTTTGATCAGTCACAGCTGAGGAAGCTCTACAAGGAATGCGGGCTTCCGAAACGTGAGCAATGCCATGACTAAGGACATTCAGTCTGCGGCGTACAACGCCGCTGCCCCCGCCGTTACGATTTTTGATGACATTTGTTTCCGAGAGGGGTTTGAATTCAAAGTAAAAGATGGGCCTAAGCCGTGCTACAAAGTTTACCCTAACAAGGATTCTACATTTATTACGGTATTAGGTGTTAAGGTTGGGGGACTGGGATTATGGCGGCGTTACTCGAGTGATATCGGAGGCTCAAGCGAAGGGAACTGTGCGATGCCGCACATGGTCTTCAAGAGGCCAGGTTTTGTACCGTTATCGATCACCGATTGGCGATGTTACATCAACTACAAGAAGTGCAATGACACAATGGACTGCGAGGAATACCCGGTGCCCACAGAGCAGGAGTTCTGGTCGTCGGTACGAGGAGAGAAGTACCATACTATAGTAGATCTTGGGCAAGGCTTTTGCCAGCTCAAGAATGAGGAAGACTCGCAGCACTTGCTGACGTTCTGGGAAAGCGCACGTTCGCGGGCATGCCGTTTGGCATCAAGCCTGCGTCTTGGGTCATGCAGCAGAGGATGGAGCATGCCTTCCAGAGTGTCGAGGGCCTTAAGACATACATCGATGAGAAGGGAGTTGGCGACAATGAAGCCAAGAAGTACTGGAAGAGCGTTAAGGCTTTGATTGCGGCGTGCAAGAAGCACAACGTCAAGCTGAACATGAAGAAGTGCTGTTTGGTTTCTCAGACCGACCGGTTCTGGCGTTAGGAAGGTTGTATGATGAGGAAGGATCAGCCATCAGCCAAGATAGGATGGAATCTATCTTGCGCATGCCACCACCTACAGCCAAGGACCTCATAGCGTCCTGGTCCTGGTAGTATACGGTTGGCTATTGAAGCCAGTATATTGCAGATTATTTCATATCATGGCACCCATCTCAAATCTCTCCAAGAAGGATGTCCCCTTTGCGTTGACCGTATCCGCGCTGAGGGTGGCTAAAAGGGATGTTCTGGTCGAACCTAGGTGGTGGAAGGAGAAGCTGTGCCCAGTACGGTTTTGGTCTTCGAAGTTCAGCCCAGCGCAACTAGGCTACCACATCACGGATAAGGAGACCTTAGCCATTGTGTATTGTTTACACAAGTCGTGGCACATCGTCAAGAGGTCGCAACATCCGCTCACGATCTTCACGGATTCTGAGCCGCCGGTAACGGTGTTAACGAAGGATCCGTTACGACTCATCGATATGAGGTCGAAGGATGACCTGGTATACACAGGTGTTGAGAGACTTTGATATAGCACTCAAGCACATACCGGTGAGCTGAATCTTGTGGCCTATGTGCAGTCTCGCTTAGGCATCATATTGATCCAATAATGCAGGCGCGTGGTGCGTCAGTACAGGATCGGGTACACTGGAGTGATCCGGTGGTTTTGGAGCCTAAGACAGATTCCTATGCTTTAAGTAAGAGTTGGTTTACTAAGATAAGAGACAGGTTTGGTCCGTTTGATGCGGAAGGGGTTGCTCATCCGACTAAATATAGGATGAAGCCGCTCTACCACTCACGGTGGCCAAAGATGTGTTTGCTTTACGCACATGGATGGGTACCAGGTGGTACTTCAACCCGAAGTGGTCGGGCGTAGGTAGGGTGGTGGCAAGAATCAGGAGAGACAAAGCAACGACTACCTTGGTGAGTCCATATGCTCCTGTAAGGAGCTGGTTCCACCTCTTTCGGCTGATCCGGTTGTGATCTACCCAAAGAAATGTGCCTTTCTGAAGCATGGGCGTGAGCCCATGCTGGTACCTGACTTTGTGACACTGGGGTGTCATATGAGTCCTTGCAGACCGCACAACTTGCGCAAGGGCTTTTGGGAGAAGCTGGAGACCAAGCGTCCCGTCTTCGAGAGGCTAACTGCGGCCGCAGTAAAATGTGAGAATGAGGTTGTCTCCTGCATGGTACAGAAGAACAAAGCAGGTGCTGTGACTCATCCGAGTGGTAAGAGGGTTAAGGTATGGGATCCCTGCAGAGGAAGCAGGGTAGAAACCACACCCATCTCTGCGGTAAGTGCGCTTTCCACCCAATCATGGCGGGATAGCAGTGAGGTACTGCACCAGTCAGTGCGGAAAGCAGAAGCCTATCTGGAAATGTTGGCAAGCCC
>NW_014038520.1:0-2282 GCF_001186125.1 Sphaeroforma arctica JP610 | reverse complement strand
GAATTGATCTTGATATTTTAGACTGACCGGAGGCCGTATTTCTACAGGAGCGGCTTATACTCGCAGTCAGAGTGCGAAGTTTACTACGATGGCCAGGCGTCAGAGGGATTTGACCAAGATTGTGGACACGGTACCGGCTCAGGACGATATAGATCTAGACGAGCGAGTGGTTAATTTGCCTCCTTGTGCTGAGAAAAACGCTAGGATGGAAGAGGACTCTGTGGATGTGCCCATGGAAGACCTGAAACTGGGGGTTGCGATCACAGACAGGATTGTACGGTATACCCACGAGTTGTATGCACATGCAAGTGCCAAACGTTTGTATCAGCTGGTAGCGGCATGATGGAAATGTTCACTCGTTTGCGTCAGAGCTGTGATGCCTGTCAGGCGGTGTCTGATGACTTGGGGAAGGAGAAGGGCCTACTCCAACAACCGTCGCGACCTGAGGAAGCAATGCGTGAGATTTGCATGCACTTCATGGTCTTTGACTTGGTTACCGGACAGTCCAAGGTGCTACTGGCGGTGGATACGTAGACTTGCATGATGTTTATGAGGATGTTCGGTCCGAATGTGGACGGGCCATCGGTGGTCCGATTCATGGAGGAACATGTTTCGGCTTGAGGCTCACCGGCGCGCCTTGTTATGGATGCGGACAAAAAGTTCCATAATGGAGATGAAACGACGTTCTGTGAGCGTCGTAACATAAAAGCCGCACTGGATCACGGTGAACCGGCATCAGAGCAACGGGCGGCCAGAGACTATCAGGATGATAAAGGACTGGTTGCGCAGGGAGATTGAGGAATCGGATGATTCTCCGCATGCGTGGTTGCATCTGGTGCGGATCTACAATGCCACACGCAGTTCTGTCACTGGGTTCTCGCCCTACTTCCATATGACGGGCAGAAACTTCAACGGGCAGAAACGGTTGGGGTTGCAGGACAGGGTACTGTCGCTCTTGGAATCCGAGAAGGGCACAGAGGATATGGGTTTTGATGCCGTGGCGGCTGTTCGTGATCGGCGGGCTCAGCTGGAGCAGCAGAGTCGCGTCAACATCAAGCGCGAAGATGTACCATTGCTGCCGGTGGGTTCTCAGGTTTGGTATAGGTTGCGCGGCAAGTCTTATGACCTGTTTGCGCGATGGGATGGTCCAGCGAAGGTGGTGTCAGTCCAGGCTCTACTTACACACGTGGTGGAGATGGCAGACGTCACTCATCGCAAGTTTTTGCGGGCTGAGTTGAAACCGCATGTTGGGAAGCTCACAAAGGAAGCAATCGCCAATGCGGTACCGCCTGAATGGTCCCTTTCAGGATTGGTTAATGTATAATTTGCCACATTGTGACTCCAAGGACGGGTACAAACAGGCGGTAGGGCATTGTCTGAGGCGCACTAAGAAGGCCCGAACGTGGTCAGACGTCATGAGTTCGGTTTGGGGCCGTTGGCAGATGTGGTGTGACGAGGCTGCAATGGAGTGTTATACGCCTTTGGCGCCAGGGCCTAGAACAAAGCATGTGTCCCCATAAGCAGTAAACCAAGCTTTTGAAGCGCATGTTTTCGAATGAGGAGAAGCGAGCGCATTTCAAGCGCTAGGTCGAGAAGTACTTAGCCTTTGCGCAGTCGGCAAAGTACCGAAGGGGGACGTCTTCGAGCTTGGGGCGAGTTGCAAGTGTCCGAGGACGGAGTTGAGTTACCAGCACACCGCTAGTTGCCGGTAGGAAAATCCTCAGGGGTTGACGTAGGGTGGCGGAACTCCACCTCCCACGTGGGGTTGGTTAGAATGATTCCTTTGCATGTACACAGGAGGTGTACATGGGTGGATCTTTTTGTTTTTAGTTGTTCTTTCTTTAGACGTATACGGAGCAGGGGCCGTTAGGCGACAGTGCTCAGACACAGCGAAACTACCGTGACAGTCACACAGGTTGTAGTGACATGCAACCGTAGCGAAGGGTTGTGATTGACTGTGAACTGAGCCCTAAGGTTTTAGGATTAGGTTTTAGGATTAAGGCCGGCCAGGCCTGTCATCAGTTTTCAATAATTTGTGTCAACAATAATTTGAGCGTATACTCACGTGGGGGAATTCACATGTCAACAATATTTGATTCTGCATAGAAAGTGTGTGGCACAAGAAGTGTCACACGTTACAACACTACTGTAATCACCAGTACGGGGAACTTGTCATAAACTGTAGTGTCGTCTAGACTAAGAAGTACTAACAATACATATACATATACATGTATACATATATATACATATACATATACATATACATATACATCTACACACAC